>NC_133336.1:217580675-217765638 GCF_042186555.1 Aquarana catesbeiana | reverse complement strand
TGAGCTCAGTGCAGGAAGCTGGATGACCTTGGCGACTCCGCCCACCCTGGTTACCGTGTCCTGTCAGATCAGCTGACGGAAGTATTTATAGGTCTGTGATAAAACGTCACTTCCGGAAGACACCGGAAATAGGGCCTTGCAGGAAAGTGATGTGTAGAGCAAGCATGTGACGGGAGAGCCAATCAGCGGCCAGAGAGAGAAAACAGCGAGAATATTATAGAGAAGGGTGAGTGAGAGAGACCCCCGGGGGACCGCCCCCATCACGTGACCTTCTACTCCGCCCACCCCATACCTCTATATATACCCCTCCCCCATATTATACCCCCCATACCTCTATAATACCCACCCCATAACCCCCATATATACCCCCCCCATACCTCTATATATACCCCTCCCCCATATATACCCCCCCATACCTCATTATACCCCTCCCCCATATTATACCCCCCATACCTCTATATATACCCCTCCCCCATATTATACCCCCCCATACCTCTATAGTTCACCCCTCCCCCATATTATACCCCCCATACCTCTATATATACCCCTCCCCATATTATACCCCCCCCATACCTCTTATATATCACCCCTCCCCCATATTATACCCCCCCATACCTCTATATATCACCCCTCCCCCATATTATACCCCCCATACCTCTATATATACCCCTCCCCCATATTATACCCCCCATACCTCTATATATCACCCCTCCCCCATATTATACCCCCCATACCTCTATATTAACCCCTCCCCCATATTATACCCCCCATACCTCTATATATCACCCCTCCCCCATATTATCCCCCATACCTCTATATATCACCCATCCCCCATATTATACCCCCCCTATTACCCCCATACCTCTATATATACCCCTCCCCATATTATACCCCCCCATACCTCTATATATACCCCTCCCCCATATTATACCCCCCCCATACCTCTATATATACCCCTCCCTCCATATTATACCCCCCCATACCTCTATATATACCCCTCCCCATATTATACCCCCCCATACCTCTATATATACCCCTCTATATACCCTCCCCCATATTATACCCCCCATACCTCTATATATCACCCCTCCCCCATATTATACCCCCCATACCTCTATATATCACCCTCCCCCATATTATACCCCCCATACCTCTATATATACCCTCCCCCATATTATACCCCCCCATACCTCTATATATCACCCCTCCCCCATATTATACCCCCCCATACCTCTATATATACCCCTCCCCCATATTATACCCCCCCATACCTCTATATATACCCCTCCCCATATTATACCCCCCATACCTCTATATATACCCCTCCCCATATTATACCACCCATACCTCTATATATACCCCTCCCCCATATTATACCCCCCCCCATACCTCTATATATACCCCTCCTCCATATTATACCCCCCCATACCTCTATATATACCCCTCCCCATATATACCCCCCATACCTCTATATATACCCCTCCCCCATATTATACCCCCCATACCTCTATATATCACCCCTCCCCCATATATACCCCCCATACCTCTATATATACCCCTCCCCCATATATACCCCCCATACCTCTATATATACCCCTCCCCATATTATACCCCCCCATACCTCTATATATCACCCCTCCCCCATATTATACCCCCCCCATACCTCTATATACACCCTCCCCCATATTATACCCCCCCATACCTCTATATATACCCCTCCCCATATTATACCCCCCATACCTCTATATATCACCCCTCCCCCATATTATACCCCCCATACCTCTATATATCACCCCTCCCCATATTATACCCCCCATACCTCTATATATCACCCCTCCCCCATATTATACCCCCCATACCTCTATATATCACCCCTCCCCCATATTATACCCCCCATACCTCTATATATACCCCTCCCCATATTATACCCCCCCATACCTCTATATATCACCCCTCCCCCATATTATACCCCCCCCATACCTCTATATATCACCCCTCCCATATATACCCCCCATACCTCTATATATACCCCTCCCCAAATTTACCCCCCATACCTCTATATATACCCCTCCTCCATTGACCCCATCTTATCACCCCCCATATACCCCCCCATACCTCTTTATATACCCCTCCCCCATATTATACCCCCCATACCTCTATATATACCCCTCCCCCATATTATACCCCCCCATACCTCTATATATACCCCTCCTCCATATTATACCCCCCATACCTCTATATATACCCCTCCCCCATATTATACCCCCCCATACCTCTATATATACCCATCCCCCATATTATACCCCCCATACCTCTATATATACCCCTCCCCATATTATACCCCCCATACCTCTATATATACCCCTCCCCCATATTATACCCCCCCATACCTCTATATATACCCCTCCCCCATATTATACCCCCCATACCTATATATATACCCCTCCCCATATTATACCCCCCCATACCTCTATAATACCCCTCCCCCATATTATACCCCCCATACCTCTATATATCACCCCTCCCCCATATTATACCCCCCCCATACCTCTATATATACCCCTCCCCATATTATACCCCCCATACCTCTATATATACCCCTCCCCATATTATACCCCCCCATACCTCTATATATACCCCTCCCCCATATTATACCCCCCATACCTCTATATATACCCCTCCCCCATATTATACCCCCCATACCTCTATATATACCCCTCCCCCATATTATACCCCCCATACCTCTATATATACCCCTCCCCCATATTATACCCCCCCATACCTCTATATATACCCCTCCCCCATATTATACCCCCCCATACCTCTATATATACCCCTCCCCCATATTATACCCCCCCATACCTCTATATATACCCCTCCCCCATATTATACCCCCCATACCTCTATATATACCCCTCCCCATTATACCCCCCCAACCTCTATATACCCCTCCCCCATATTATACCCCCCCATACCTCTATATATACCCCTCCCCCATATTATACCCCCCATACCTCTATATATACCCCTCCCCCATATTATACCCCCATACCTCTATATATACCCCTCCCCATATTATACCCCCCATACCTCTATATATACCCCTCCCCCATATTATACCCCCCCATACCTCTATATATACCCCTCCCCCATATTATACCCCCCATACCTCTATATATACCCCTCCTCCATATTATACCCCCCATACCTCTATATATACCCCTCCCCCATATTATACCCCCCATACCTCTATATATACCCCTCCCCCATATTATACCCCCCATACCTCTATATATACCCCTCCCCCATATTATACCCCCCATACCTCTATATATACCCCTCCCCCATATTACCCCCCCTCTATATATACCCCCCCATACCCCCATACCTCTATATATACCCCTCCCCCATATATACCCCCCATACCTCTATATATACCCCTCCCCCATATTATACCCCCCATACCTCTATATATACCCCTCCCCCATATTATACCCCCCATACCTCTATATATACCCCTCCCCCATATTATACCCCCCATACCTCTATATATACCCTCCCCCATATATACCCCCCCATACCTCTATATATACCCCTCCCCATATTATACCCCCCATACCTCTATATATACCCCTCCCCCATATTATACCCCCCATACCTCTATATATACCCCTCCCCCATATTATACCCCCCATACCTCTATATCACCCCTCCCCCATATTACCCCCATACCTCATATATCACCCCTCCCCCATATTATACCCCCCCATACCTCTATATATCACCCCTCCCCCATATTATACCCCCCCATACCTCTATATAAACCCCTCCCCCATATTATACCCCCCCATACCTCTATATATACCCCTCCCCCATATTATACCCCCCATACCTCTATATATCACCCCTCCCCCATATTATACCCCCCATACCTCTATATATACCCCTCCCCCATATTATACCCCCCATACCTCTATATATACCCTCCCCCATATTATACCCCCCCATACCTCTATATATACCCCTCCCCCATATTATACCCCCCATACCTCTATATATCACCCCTCCCCCATATTATACCCCCCATACCTCTATATATACCCCTCCCCATATTATACCCCCCATACCTCTATATATACCCCTCCCCCATATTATACCCCCCCCATACCTCTATATATACCCCTCCCCCATATTATACCCCCCATACCTCTATATATACCCCTCCCCCATATTATACCCCCCCATACCTCTATATATACCCCTCCCCCATATTATACCCCCCATACCTCTATATATACCCTCCCCCATATTATACCCCCCCATACCTCTATATATACCCCTCCCCCATATTATACCCCCCATACCTCTATATATACCCCCTCCCCATATTATACCCCCCATACCTCTATATATACCCCTCCCCCATATTATACCCCCCATACCTCTATATATACCCCCCTCCCATATTATACCCCCCATACCTCCTATATATACCCCTCCCCCATATTATACCCCCATACCTCTATATATACCCTCCCCATATTATACCCCCCATACCTCTATATATACCCCTCCCCCATATTATACCCCCCGATACCTCTATATATACCCCTCCCCCATATTATACCCCCCCATACCTCTATATATACCCCTCCCCCATATTATACCCCCCCATACCTCTATATATACCCCTCCCCCATATTATACCCCCCATTACCTCTATATCACCCCTCCCCCATATTATACCCCCCCATACCTCTATATATCACCCCTCCCCCATATTATACCCCCCCATACCTCTATATATACCCCTCCCCCATATTATACCCCCCCCATACCTCTATATATACCCCTCCCCCATATTATACCCCCCCCATACTCTATATATACCCCTCCCCCATATTATACCCCCCCATACTCTATATATACCCCTCCCCCATATTATACCCCCCATACCTCTATATATACCCCTCCCCCATATTATACCCCCCCATACCTCTATATATACCCCTCCCCCATATTATACCCCCCCATACCTCTATATATACCCCTCCCCCCATATTATACCCCCCATACCTCTATATATACCCTCCCCCATATTATACCCCCCATACCTCTATATATACCCCTCCCCCATATTATACCCCCCATACCTCTAATAATACCCCTCCCCATATTATACCCCCCATACCTCTATATATACCCCTCCCCCATATTATACCCCCCCATACCTCTATATATACCCCTCCCCCCTATTATACCCCCCATACCTCTATATATACCCTCCCCCATATTATACCCCCCATACCTCTATATATACCCCTCCCCCATATTATACCCCCCATACCTCTATATATCACCCCTCCCCCATAGTATACCCCCCCCATACCTCTATATATCACCCCTCCCCCATATTATACCCCCCCATACCTCTATATATACCCCTCCCCCATATTATACCACCCCATACCTCTATATATCACCCCTCCCCCATATTATACCCCCCCATACCTCTATATATCACCCCTCCCCCATATTATACCCCCCCCATACCTCTATATACACCCCTCCCCCATATTATACCCCCCCATACCTCTATATATACCCCTCCCCCATATTATACCCCCCCATACCTCTATATATACCCCTCCACCCATATTATACCCCCCATAACTCTATATATACCCCTCCCCCATATTATACCCCCCATACCTCTATATATACCCCTCCCCCATATTATACCCCCCCATACCTCTATATATAACCCCTCCCCATATTATACCCCCCTACCTCTATATATACCCCTCCCCCATATTATACCCCCCATACCTCTATATATACCCCTCCCCCATATTATACCCCCCATACCTCTATATATACCCCTCCCCATATTATACCCCCCCATACCTCTATATACACCCCTCCCCCATATTATACCCCCCATACCTCTATATATACCCCTCCCCCATATTATACCCCCCCATACCTCTATATATACCCCTCCCCCATATTATACCCCCCCATACCTCTATATATCACCCCTCCCCCATATTATACCCCCCATACCTCTATATATAACACCCCTCCCCCAAATTATACCCCCCCATACCTCTATATATACCCTCCAATACATATTATACACCCCCCATACCTCTATATATCACCCCTCCCCCATATTATCACCCCCCCAAACCTCTAACTATAATCACCACCCCCCATATTATACCCCCCCCCATACCTCTATATATCCCCCCCCAATTATACCCCCCCATACCTCTAACATAACCCCTCCCCCATATTTATACCCCCCCATACCTCTATATCTACCCCTCCCCCATATATACCCCCCCATACCTCTATATATACCCCTCCCCATATTATACCCCCCCATACCTCTATAAATCACCCCTCCCCCATATTATACCCCCCATACCTCTATATATACCCCTCCCCCATATTATACCCCCCCATACCCTATATATCACCCCTCCCCCATATTATACCCCCCCATACCTCTATATATACCCCTCCCCCATATATACCCCCCCATACCTCTATATATCACCCCTCCCCCATATTATACCCCCCCATACCTCTATATATACCCCTCCCCCACTATTATACCCCCCCATACCTCTATATAACCCCTCCCCCATATTATACCCCCCCATACCTCTATAATACACCCCTCCCCCATATTATACCCCCCCATACCTCTATATATCACCCCTCCCCCATATTATACCCCCCCATACCTCTATATATCACCCCTCCCCCATATTATACCCCCCCATACCTCTATATATACCCCTCCCCCATATATACCCCCCATACCTCTATATCACCCCTCCCCCATATTATACCCCCCATACCTCTATATATCACCCCTCCCCCATATTATACCCCCCCATACCTCTATATATCACCCCTCCCCCATATTATACCCCCCATACCTCTATATATACCCCTCCCCCATATTATACCCCCCCATACCTCTATATATCACCCCTCCCCCATATTATACCCCCCCCATACCTCTATATATACCCCTCCCCCATATTATACCCCCCATACCTCTAAATATACCCCTCCCCCATATTAACCCCCCCATACCTCTATATATACCCCTCCCCCATATATACCCCCCCCCCATACCTCTATATAAACCCCTCCCCCATATTATACCCCCCCATACCTCTATATATCACCCCTCCCCCATATTATACCCCCCCATACCTCTATATATACCCCTCCCCCATATTATACCCCCCATACCTCTATAATCACCCCTCCCCCATATTATACCCCCCATACCTCTATATATCACCCCTCCCCTATATTATACCCCCCATACCTCTATATATCACCCCTCCCCCATATTATACCCCCCATACCTCTATATATCACCCCTCCCCCATATTATACCCCCCCATACCTCTATATATCACCCCTCCCCCATATTATACCCCCCATACCTCTATATATCACCCCTCCCCCATATTATACCCCCCATACCTCTATATATCACCCCTCCCCCATATTATACCCCCCATACCTCTATATATCACCCCTCCCCTATATTATACCCCCCATACCTCTATATATCACCCCTCCCCCATATTATACCCCCCATACCTCTATATATCACCCCTCCCCCATATTATACCCCCCCCATACCTCTATATATCACCCCTCCCCCATATTATACCCCCCCATACCTCTATATATACCCCTCCCCCATATTATACCCCCCATACCTCTATACATACCCTCCTCCATATATACCCCTCCCCCATATTATACCCCCCATACCTCTATATATCACCCCTCCCCCATATTATACCCCCCATACCTCTATATATACCCCTCCCCCATATTATACCCCCCCATACCTCTATATATACCCCTCCCCCATATTATACCCCCCCATACCTCTATATATAACCCCTCCCCCATATTATACCCCCCATACCTCTATATATCACCCCTCCCCCATATTATACCCCCCCATACCTCTATATATACCCCTCCCCCATATTATACCCCCCCATACCTCTATATATACCCCTCCCCCATATTATACCCCCATACCTCTATATAACCCCTCCCCCATATTATACCCCCCATACCTCTATATATCACCCCTCCCCCATATTATACCCCCCATACCTCTATATATACCCCTCCCCCATATTATACCCCCCCATACCTCTATATATCACCCCTCCCCCATATTATACCCCCCCATACCTCTATATATCACCCCTCCCCCATATTATACCCCCCCATACCTCTATATATACCCCTCCCCCATATTATACCCCCCATACCTCTATATATACCCCTCCTCCATATTATACCCCCCATAACTCTATATATACCCCCTCCCCCATATTATACCCCCCATACCTCTATATATCACCCCTCCCCCATATTGTACCCCCCCATACCTCTATATATACCCCTCCCCCATATTATACCCCCCATACCTCTATATATCACCCCTCCCCCATATTATACCCCCCATACCTCTATATATCACCCCTCCCCCATATTATACCCCCCCATACCTCTATATATCACCCCTCCCCCATATTATACCCCCCCATACCTCTATATATACCCCTCCCCCCATATTATACCCCCCATACCTCTATATATACCCCTCCTCCATATTATACCCCCCATAACTCTATATATACCCCTCCCCCATATTATACCCCCCATACCTCTATATATCACCCCTCCCCCATATTGTACCCCCCCATACCTCTATATATACCCCTCCCCCATATTATACCCCCCATACCTCTATATATCACCCCTCCCCCATATTATACCCCCCCATACCTCTATATATACCCCTCCCCCATGTTATACCCCCCATACCTCTATATATACCCCCCTCCATATTATACCCCCCATACCTCTATATATACCCCTCCTCCATATTATACCCCCCCATACCTCTATATATACCCCTCCCCCCTATTATACCCCCCATACCTCTATATATACCACTCCCCCATATTATACCCCCCATACCTCTATATATACCCCTCCCCCATATTATACCCCCCATACCTCTATATATACCCCTCCTCCATATTATACCCCCCCATACCTCTATATATACCCCTCCTCCATATTATACCCCCCCATACCTCTATATATACCCCTCCTCCATATTATACCCCCCCATACCTCTATATATACCCCTCCTCCATATTATACCCCCCATACCTCTATATATACCCTCCCCCATATTATACCCCCCCATACCTCTATATATACCCCTCCCCCATGTTATACCCCCCATACCTCTATATATACCCCTCCCCCATGTTATACCCCCCATACCTCTATATATACCCCCCTCCATATTATACCCCCCATACCTCTATATATACCCCTCCTCCATATTATACCCCCCCCATACCTCTATATATACCCCTCCCCCATATTATACCCCCCCCCATACCTCTATATATACCCCTCCCCCATATTATACCCCCCATACCTCTATATATACCCCTCCCCCATATTATACCCCCCATACCTCTATATATACCCCTCCCCCATATTATACCCCCCATACCTCTATATATCACCCCTCCCCCATATTATACCCCCCCATACCTCTATATATACCCCTCCCCCATATTATACCCCCCCATACCTCTATATATACCCTCCCCCATATTATACCCCCCCATACCTCTATATATACCCCTCCCCCATATTATACCCCCCCATACCTCTATATATACCCCTCCTCCATATTATACCCCCCATACCTCTATATATACCCCTCCCCCATATTATACCCCCCCATACCTCTATATATACCCCTCCTCCATATTATACCCCCCCATACCTCTATATATACCCCTCCCCATATTATACCCCCCATACCTCTATATATACCCCCCTCCATATTATACCCCCCATACCTCTATATATACCCCTCCTCCATATTATACCCCCCATACCTCTATATATACCCTCCCCCATATTATACCCCCCCATACCTCTATATATACCACTCCCCCATATTATACCCCCCATACCTCTATATATCACCCCTCCCCCATATTATACCCCCCATACCTCTATATATACCCCTCCCCCATATTATACCCCCCCATACCTCTATATATACCCCTCCCCCATATTATACCCCCCCATACCTCTATATAACATCAAGGCATAGATAAACGGGGACTTTATATATAAAGGTGGATGAGTGCAGAATAGGGAGGAGTCCTGCATGGGGCGCGATGGATAAAGGGTGATTTAATTCACAGAGCAGGAGGAGTCCAGAATGGGGAGGAGTCAGGAATTGGGTGGGATGGATAAAGAGGGACTTTATATACAAAGAAGGAGAAGTGCAGGATGAGGAGGAGTCCAGGATGGGGGCGGGGGTTGATAAAGGAGGACTTTATATAAAGAGGAGGAGGAGTCCAGGATGGGGCGGGGTTGATAAAGGGGGACTTTATATAAAGAGGAGGAGGTGTTCAGGATTGGGCGGGGTTTGAAAAAGGGGACTTTATATAAAGAGGAGGAGAAGTCTAGGATGGGGCGGGGGTTGATAAAGGGGGACTTTATATAAAGAGGAGGAGGAGTCCAGGATGGGGCGGGGTTGATAAAGGGGGACTTTATATAAAGAGGAGGAGGAGTCTAGGATGGGGCGGGGTTGATAAAGGGGACTTTATATAAGGAGGAGGAGGAGTCTAGGATGGGACGGGGTTGATAAAGGGGACTTTATATAAAGAGGAGGAGGAGTCCAGGATGGGGCGGGTTGAAAAAGGGGGACTTTATATAAGGAGGAGGAGGAGTCTAGGATGGGACGGGGTTGATAAAGGGGGACTTTATATAAAGAGGAGGAGGAGTTCAGGATGGGGCGGGTTTTGATAAAGGGGACTTTATATAAAGAGGAGGAGGAGTTCAGGATGGGGCGGGGTTGATAAAGGGGGACTTTATATAGGGTCTAGGATGGGGTGGGGTTTGATAAAGGGGACTTTATATAAGTCTAGGATGGGGCGGGGTTGATAAAGGGGACTTTATATAAAGAGGAGGAGGAGTCCAGGATGGGGCGGGGTTGATAAAGGGGGACTTTATATAAAGAGGAGGAGGAGTCTAGGATGGGACGGGGTTGATAAAGGGGGACTTTATATAAAGAGGAGGAGGAGTCTAGGATGGGACGGGGTTGATAAAGGGGGACTTTATATAAAGAGGAGGAGGAGTCCAGGATAAGGCGGGGTTGATAAAGGGGACTTTATATAAAGAGGAGGAGGAGTCCAGGATGAGGCGGGGTTGATAAAGAGGACTTTATATAAAGAGGAGGAGTCCAGGATGAGGCGGGGTTGATAAAGGGGGACTTTATATAAAGAGGAGGAGGAGTCTAGGATGGGACGGGGTTGATAAAGGGGGACTTTATATAAAGAGGAGGAGGAGTCTAGGATGGGACGGGGTTGATAAAGGGGGACTTTATATAAAGAGGAGGAGGAGTCTAAGATGGGGCGAGGTTGATAAAGGGGACTTTATATACAGAGGAGGAGGAGTCCAGGATGGGGCGGGTTGAAAAAGGGGGACTTTATATACAGAGGAGGAGGAGTCCAGGATGGGGCGGGGTTGATAAAGGGGACTTTATATAAAGAGGAGGAGAAGTCTAGGATGGGGCGGGGTTGATAAAGGGGGACTTTATATAAAGAGGAGGAGGAGGAGTCCAGGATGGGGGCGGGGTTTGATAAAGGGGACTTTATATAAAGAGGAGGAGGAGTCTAGGATGGGGCGGGGTTGATAAAGGGGACTTTATATAAAGAGGAGGAGGAGTTCAGGATGGGGCGGGGTTTGATAAAGGGGACTTTATATACAGAGGAGGAGGAGTCCAGGATGGGGCGGGTTGAAAAAGGGGGACTTTATATACAGAGGAGGAGGAGTCCAGGATGGGGCGGGGTTGATAAAGGGGACTTTATATAAAGAGGAGGAGAAGTCTAGGATGGGGCGGGGTTGATAAAGGGGACTTTATATAAAGAGGAGGAGTCTAGGATGGGACGGGGTTGATAAAGGGGGACTTTATATAAAGAGGAGGAGGAGTTCAGGATGGGGCGGGGTTTGATAAAGGGGACTTTATATAAAGAGGAGGAGGAGTCCAGGATGAGGCGGGGTTGATAAAGAGGACTTTATATAAAGAGGAGGTGGGAGTCCAGGATGGGGCGGGGTTGATAAAGGGGGACTTTATATAAAGAGGAGGAGGAGTTCAGGATGGGGCGGGGTTTGATAAAGGGGACTTTATATAAAGAGGAGGAGGAATCTAGGATGGGGCGAGGTTGATAAAGGGGACTTTATATAAAGAGGAGGAGGAGTCCAGGATGGGGCGAGGGTTTGATAAAGGGGACTTTATATAAAGAGGAGGAGGAGTCCAGGATGGGGCGGGGTTGATAAAGGGGACTTTATATAAAGAGGAGGAGGAGTCCAGGATGGGGCGGGG
Organism: Aquarana catesbeiana; assembly: GCF_042186555.1. Taxonomy (NCBI): domain Eukaryota; kingdom Metazoa; phylum Chordata; class Amphibia; order Anura; family Ranidae; genus Aquarana; species Aquarana catesbeiana. Next base: position 217,753,145 of record NC_133336.1, on the reverse strand, counting down.
TTGATAAAGGGGGACTTTATATAAAGAGGAGGAGGAGTCTAGGATGGGGCGGGGTTGATAAAGGGGACTTTATATAAAGAGGAGGAGGAGTCTAGGATGGGGGCGGGGTTGATAAAGGGGACTTTATATAAAGAGGAGGAGGAGTCTAGGATGGGGCGGGGTTGATAAAGGGGACTTTATATACAGAGGAGGAGGAGTCCAGGATGGGGCGGGGTTGATAAAGGGGACTTTATATAAAGAGGAGGAGGAGTCCAGGATGGGGCGGGGTTGATAAAGGGGACTTTATATAAAGAGGAGGAGGAGTCTAGGATGGGGCGGGGTTGATAAAGGGGACTTTATATAAAGAGGAGGAGGAGTCTAGGATGGGGCGGGGTTGATAAAGGGGACTTTATATAAAGAGGAGGAGGAGTCTAGGATGGGGCGGGGTTGATAAAGGGGACTTTATATAAAGAGGAGGAGGAGTCTAGGATGGGGCGAGGTTGATAAAGGGGACTTTATATAAAGAGGAGGAGGAGTCCAGGATGGGGCGGGGTTGATAAAGGGGACTTTATATAAAGAGGAGGAGGAGTCCAGGATGGGGCGGGGTTGATAAAGAGGACCTTATATACAGAGGAGGAGGAGTCCAGGATGGGGAGGAGTTTTAGGATAGATAAAGGGGAGGCTCCATACTCAGAATAACACGCCCCGTTGTTTGTTCTCTCCTTCCTGCAGGTGACGCGGGCGAGCCGCTGATGGCGGATGGGGGAGGAAACTTCCTACAGCACGACAAGAAAAGTAAATTGACGTCTTTTCAGAATTTTTGTTTCAATCTTTTTATTGAGTTTGGAAATAAGAAGAAAAACAATATAAAATATGATCGGTCAATCATAGTTCACGTGTAGAAATATGGTGACATCAGCACAAGACCGAGGGGGAGGGGGTCAATCAACATCCAATTAAAAGGGGGAGGGGGTCAATCAACGTCCAATTAAAAGGGGGAGGGGGTCAATCATAGTCCAATTAAAAGGGGGAGGGGGTCAATCAACGTCCAATTAAAAGGGGGAGGGGGTCAATCAACGTCCAATTAAAAGGGGGAGGGGGGCAATCAACGTCCAATTAAAAGGGGGAGGGGGGCAATCAACGTCCAATTAAAAGGGGAGAGGTCAATCAACGTCCAATTAAAAGGGGAGGGGTCAATCATGTCCAATTAAAAGGGGAGGGCGTCAATCGACGTCCTATTAAAAAATGGTCTTACAGACCCCAGATGTCTCCATAAAGAGGACCTGTCATCCTTATTTATATTACATGAGATGTTTACATTTTTTGTAATAATAATTAAAGTTTAAAGAAATAAGTAAAGGGACAGTGTAAAAATAAAATAAATAAGAAAAAAAAAGTAAAGCCCCCCCCCCTTCTTGTACACAGAAGTGAACACATATGATGTTTGCACCACATGTGAGAAATTGCCATGTGAGAGACACTGATACTAACTGACACTACTGACACTGATACTAACTGACACTGACACTGATACTAACTGACACTGATACTAACTGACACTGATACTAACTGACACTGACACTGATACTAACTGACACTGATACTAACTGACACTGACACTGATACTAACTGACACTGACACTAACTGACACTGATACTAACTGACACTAACTGACACTAATACTAACTGACACTAACACTGACACTGGCACTGATACTAACTGACACTGATACTAACTGACACTGATACTAACTGACACTGACACTGATACTAACTGACACTGATACTAACTGACACTGACACTGATACTAACTGACACTGACACTAACTGACCACTGATACTAACTGACACTGACACTGATACTAACTGACACTGATACTAACTGACACTGATACTAACTGACACTGACACTAACTGACACTGATACTAACTGACACTAACACTGACACTGACACTGATACTAACTGACACTGATACTAACTGACACTGACACTAACTGACACTGACACTAACTGACACTGATACTAACTGACACTAACTGACACTGATACTAACTGACACTAACACTGACACTGGCACTGATACTAACTGACACTGGCACTGATACTAACTGACACTGACACTGATACTAACTGACACTGATACTAACTGACACTGATACTAACTGACACTGACACTGATACTAACTGACACTGATACTAACTGACACTGACACTGATACTAACTGACACTGACACTAACTGACACTGATACTAACTGACACTAACACTGACACTGATACTAACTGACACTGATACTAACTGACACTGATACTAACTGACACTGATACTAACTGACACTGACACTAACTGACACTGATACTAACTGACACTAACTGACACTGATACTAACTGACACTAACACTGACACTAACTGACACTGGCACTGATACTAACTGACACTGGCACTGATACTAACTGACACTGACACTGATACTAACTGACACTGATACTAACTGACACACACACTGATACTAACTGACACTGATACTAACTGACACTAACACTGATACTAACTGACACTAACTGACACTGATACTAACTGACACTAACTGACACTGGCACTGATACTAACTGACACTGACACTGATACTAACTGACACTGATACTAACTGACACTGATACTAACTGACACTAACTGACACTGATACTAACTGACACTAACACTGACACTAACTGACACTGGCACTGATACTAACTGACACTGACACTGATACTAACTGACACTGATACTAACTGACACACACACTGATACTAACTGACACTGATACTAACTGACACTAACACTGATACTAACTGACACTAACTGACACTGATACTAACTGACACTAACTGACACTGGCACTGATACTAACTGACACTAACACTAACTGACACTGACACTAACTGACACACACACTGATACTAACTGACACTGATACTAACTGACACTGACACTGATACTAACTGACACACACACTGATACTAACTGACACTGATACTAACTGACACTGACACTGATACTAACTGACACTAACTGACACTGATACTAACTGACACTAACACTAACTGACACTGATACTAACTGACACTGACACTGATACTAACTGACACTAACTGACACTGATACTAACTGACACTAACACTGACACTAACTGACACTGGCACTGATACTAACTGACACTGACACTGATACTAACTGACACTGATACTAACTGACACACACACTGATACTAACTGACACTGATACTAACTGACACTAACACTGATACTAACTGACACTAACTGACACTGATACTAACTGACACTAACACTAACTGACACTGACACTAACTGACACTGGCACTGATACTAACTGACACTGACACTGATACTAACTGACACTGATACTAACTGACACACACACTGATACTAACTGACACTGATACTAACTGACACACACACTGATACTAACTGACACTGATACTAACTGACACTAACTGACACTGATACTAACTGACACTAACACTGACACTAACTGACACTGGCACTGATACTAACTGACACTGACACTGATACTAACTGACACTGATACTAACTGACACACACACTGATACTAACTGACACTAACTGACACTAACACTGATACTAACTGACACTAACTGACACTGATACTAACTGACACTAACTGACACTGGCACTGATACTAACTGACACTGACACTGATACTAACTGACACTGATACTAACTGACACTGATACTAACTGACACTGACACTGATACTAACTGACACTAACTGACACTGATACTAACTGACACTAACACTGACACTAACTGACACTGGCACTGATACTAACTGACACTGACACTGATACTAACTGACACTGATACTAACTGACACACACACTGATACTAACTGACACTGATACTAACTGACACTAACACTGATACTAACTGACACTAACTGACACTGATACTAACTGACACTAACTGACACTGGCACTTATACTAACTGACACTGATACTAACTGACACTGATACTAACTGACACACACACTGATACTAACTGACACTGATACTAACTGACACTGACACTGATACTAACTGACACTGATACTAACTGACACTAACACTGACACTAACTGACACTGATACTAACTGACACACACACTGATACTAACTGACACTGATACTAACTGACACTGATACTAACTGACACTGACACTGATACTAACTGACACTGATACTAACTGACACTGATACTAACTGACACTGATACTAACTGACACTGATACTAACTGACACACACACTGATACTAACTGACACTGATACTAACTGACACACACACTGATACTAACTGACACTGATACTAACTGACACTAACACTGATACTAACTGACACTGACACTAACTGACACCAACACTGACACTAACTGACACTGATACTAACTGACACTGATACTAACTGACACTAACTGACACTGACACTAACTGACACTGATACTAACTGACACTGACACTAACTGACACTGACACTAACTGACACTGACACTAACTGACACTAATACTAACTGACACTGACACTAACTGACACTGATACTAACTGACACTGGCACTGATACTAACTGACACTGACACTGATACTAACTGACACTGATACTAACTGACACTGATACTAACTGACACTGACACTGATACTAACTGACACTGATACTAACTGACACTGACACTGATACTAACTGACACTGACACTAACTGACACTGATACTAACTGACACTAACACTGACACTGGCACTGATACTAACTGACACTGACACTGATACTAACTGACACTGATACTAACTGACACTGACACTGATACTAACTGACACTGACACTAACTGACACTGATACTAACTGACACTGGCACTGATACTAACTGACACTGACACTGATACTAACTGACACTGATACTAACTGACACTGATACTAACTGACACTGACACTGATACTTACTGACACTGATACTAACTGACACTGACACTGATACTAACTGACACTGACACTAACTGACACTGATACTAACTGACACTGATACTAACTGACACTGATACTAACTGACACTGACACTGATACTAACTGACACTGACACTAACTGACACTGATACTAACTGACACTAACTGACACTGATACTAACTGACACTAACACTGATACTAACTGACACTGACACTGATACTAACTGGCACTGATACTAACTGACACTGGCACTGATACTAACTGACACTGACACTGATACTAACTGACACTGATACTAACTGACACACACACTGATACTAACTGACACTGATACTAACTGACACTAACTGACACTGATACTAACTGACACTAACTGACACTGGCACTGATACTAACTGACACTGACACTGATACTAACTGACACTGATACTAACTGACACTGACACTGATACTAACTGACACTAACTGACACTGATACTAACTGACACTAACACTGACACTAACTGACACTGGCACTGATACTAACTGACACTGACACTGATACTAACTGACACTGATACTAACTGACACTGACACTGATACTAACTGACACTAACACTGACACTAACTGACACTGGCACTGATACTAACTGACACTGGCACTGATACTAACTGACACTGACACTGATACTAACTGACACTGATACTAACTGACACACACACTGATACTAACTGACACTGATACTAACTGACACTAACACTGATACTAACTGACACTAACTGACACTGATACTAACTGACACTAACTGACACTGGCACTGATACTAACTGACACTGACACTGATACTAACTGACACTGATACTAACTGACACTGATACTAACTGACACTGATACTAACTGACACTAACTGACACTGGCACTGATACTAACTGACACTGACACTGATACTAACTGACACTGATACTAACTGACACACACACTGATACTAACTGACACTGATACTAACTGACACTGATACTAACTGACACTGACACTAACTGACACTGACACTAACTGACACTGGCACTGATACTAACTGACACTGACACTGATACTAACTGACACTGATACTAACTGACACACACACTGATACTAACTGACACTGATACTAACTGACACTGATACTAACTGACACACACACTGATACTAACTGACACTGATACTAACTGACACTAACTGACACTGACACTAACTGACACTAACACTGACACTAACTGACACTGGCACTGATACTAACTGACACTGACACTGATACTAACTGACACTGATACTAACTGACACTGATACTAACTGACACTGACACTAACTGACACTGATACTAACTGACACTAACTGATACTAACTGACACTAACACTGACACTAACTGACACTGGCACTGATACTAACTGACACTGGCACTGATACTAACTGACACTGACACTGATACTAACTGACACTGATACTAACTGACACACACACTGATACTAACTGACACTGATACTAACTGACACTGATACTAACTGACACACACACTGATACTAACTGACACTGATACTAACTGACACTAACACTGACACTAACTGACACTGGCACTGATACTAACTGACACTGATACTAACTGACACTGATACTAACTGACACTGATACTAACTGACACTGACACTAACTGACACTGATACTAACTGACACTAACTGATACTAACTGACACTAACACTGACACTAACTGACACTGGCACTGATACTAACTGACACTGGCACTGATACTAACTGACACTGACACTGATACTAACTGACACTGATACTAACTGACACACACACTGATACTAACTGACACTGATACTAACTGACACTAACACTGATACTAACTGACACTAACTGACACTGATACTAACTGACACTAACTGACACTGGCACTGATACTAACTGACACTGACACTGATACTAACTGACACTGATACTAACTGACACTGACACTGATACTAACTGACACTGACACTGATACTAACTGACACTAACACTGACACTAACTGACACTGGCACTGATACTAACTGACACTGACACTGATACTAACTGACACTGATACTAACTGACACACACACTGATACTAACTGACACTAACACTGATACTAACTGACACTAACTGACACTGATACTAACTGACACTAACTGACACTGGCACTTATACTAACTGACACTGACACTGATACTAACTGACACTGATACTAACTGACACACACACTGATACTAACTGACACTGATACTAACTGACACTGACACTGATACTAACTGACACTAACACTGACACTAACTGACACTGGCACTGATACTAACTGACACTGACACTGATACTAACTGACACTGATACTAACTGACACACACACTGATACTAACTGACACTGACACTGATACTAACTGACACTAACACTGACACTAACTGACACTGGCACTGATACTAACTGACACTGACACTGATACTAACTGACACTGATACTAACTGACACACACACTGATACTAACTGACACTGATACTAACTGACACTAACACTGATACTAACTGACACTAACTGACACTGACACTAACACTAACTGACACTGACACTAACTGACATTGGCACTGATACTAACTGACACTGACACTGATACTAACTGACACTGATACTAACTGACACACACACTGATACTAACTGACACTGATACTAACTGACACTGATACTAACTGACACACACACTGATACTAACTGACACTGATACTAACTGACACTAACACTGATACTAACTGACACTGACACTAACTGACACTGACACTAACTGACACCAACACTGACACTAACTGACACTGATACTAACTGACACTGATACTAACTGACACTAACTGACACTGACACTAACTGACACTGACACTAACTGACACTGATACTAACTGACACTGACACTAACTGACACTGACACTAACTGACACTGATACTAACTGACACTAATACTAACTGACACTGACACTAACTGACACTGACACTAACTGACACTGACACTAACTGATACTAACTGACACTGATACTAACTGACACTGATACTAACTGACACTGATACTAACTGACACTGACACTAACTGACACTGATACTAACTGACACTGATACTAACTGACACTAACTGACACTGATACTAACTGACACTAACACTAACTGACACTGACACTAACTGACACTGGCACTGATACTAACTGACACTGACACTGATACTAACTGACACTGATACTAACTGACACACACACTGATACTAACTGACACTGATACTAACTGACACTGATACTAACTGACACACACACTGATACTAACTGACACTGATACTAACTGACACTAACTGACACTGATACTAACTGACACTAACACTGACACTAACTGACACTGGCACTGATACTAACTGACACTGACACTGATACTAACTGACACTGATACTAACTGACACTGATACTAACTGACACTGACACTAACTGACACTGATACTAACTGACACTAACTGATACTAACTGACACTAACACTGACACTAACTGACACTGGCACTGATACTAACTGACACTGGCACTGATACTAACTGACACTGACACTGATACTAACTGACACTGACACTGATACTAACTGACACACACACTGATACTAACTGACACTGATACTAACTGACACTAACACTGATACTAACTGACACTAACTGACACTGATACTAACTGACACTAACTGACACTGGCACTGATACTAACTGACACTGACACTGATACTAACTGACACTGATACTAACTGACACTGACACTGATACTAACTGACACTGACACTGATACTAACTGACACTAACACTGACACTAACTGACACTGGCACTGATACTAACTGACACTGACACTGATACTAACTGACACTGATACTAACTGACACACACACTGATACTAACTGACACTAACACTGATACTAACTGACACTAACTGACACTGATACTAACTGACACTAACTGACACTGGCACTTATACTAACTGACACTGACACTGATACTGACACTGATACTAACTGACACACACACTGATACTAACTGACACTGATACTAACTGACACTGATACTAACTGACACTAACACTGACACTAACTGACACTGGCACTGATACTAACTGACACTGACACTGATACTAACTGACACTGATACTAACTGACACACACACTGATACTAACTGACACTGACACTGATACTAACTGACACTAACACTGACACTAACTGACACTGGCACTGATACTAACTGACACTGACACTGATACTAACTGACACTGATACTAACTGACACACACACTGATACTAACTGACACTGATACTAACTGACACTAACACTGATACTAACTGACACTAACTGACACTGACACTAACACTAACTGACACTGACACTAACTGACACTGGCACTGATACTAACTGACACTGACACTGATACTAACTGACACTGATACTAACTGACACACACACTGATACTAACTGACACTGATACTAACTGACACTGATACTAACTGACACACACACTGATACTAACTGACACTGATACTAACTGACACTAACACTGATACTAACTGACACTGACACTAACTGACACTGACACTAACTGACACCAACACTGACACTAACTGACACTGATACTAACTGACACTGATACTAACTGACACTAACTGACACTGACACTAACTGACACTGACACTAACTGACACTGATACTAACTGACACTGACACTAACTGACACTGACACTAACTGACACTGATACTAACTGACACTAATACTAACTGACACTGACACTAACTGACACTGACACTAACTGACACTGACACTAACTGATACTAACTGACACTGATACTAACTGACACTGATACTAACTGACACTGATACTAACTGACACTGACACTAACTGACACTGATACTAACTGACACTGACACTAACTGACACTGACACTAACTGATACTAACTGACACTAACTGACACTGACACTGATACTAACTGATACTAACTGACACTGACACTGATACTAACTGACACTGATACTAACTGATACTAACTGACACTGATACTAACTGACACTGACACTAACTGACACTGACACTAACTGACACTGATACTAACTGATACTAACTGACACTGACACTAACTGACACTGATACTAACTGACACTGACACTAACTGACACTGATACTAACTGACACTGATACTAACACTGACTGATACTCATTTAATAAAATGTTTAAAAAAAAAAAAGTCCTGCCCACAATATCCTGACCTTTGACCCTTACTTTTTTTTTACACACAGTTGTTTGTTTCTCTTTCTTACAATGTATCTTTCCTCTCCATTCACAGAGAGAGAAAAACACAGGGGGCGGTCTTCACAGTGACTGATTACTCTCATAGCCAATCAGTGGCCACCACAGCGATCAGGTGACCTGGAATCAGGAGTTCTGGGTCCCGATCATTAGTACAGGATGGGGAGGGATAAAGGGGGACACTATATACAGAGGAGGAGGAGTACAGGATGGGGAGGAGCCCAGAGGTGGGATGGATAAAGGGGGACTTTATAGTGGAGGAGGAGTCCAGGATGTGGAGGAGCCCGGAGGTGGGATGGATAAAGGGGGACTTTATAGTGAAGGAGGAGTCCAGGATGGGGAGGAGCCCGGGGTGAGATGGATAAAGGGGGACTTTATAGTGGAGGAGGAGTCCAGGATGTGGAGGAGCCCAGAGGTGGGATGGATAAAGGGGGACTTTATAGTGGAGGAGGAGTCCAGGATGTGGAGGAGCCCAGAGGTGGGATGGATAAAGGGGGACTTTATATGCAGAAGAGGAGGAGTCCAGGATGGGGAGGAGCCCAGAGGTGGGATGGATAAAGGGGGACTTTATAGTGGAGGAGGAGTCCAGGATGGGGAGGAGCCCGGAGGTGGGATGGATAAAGGGGGACTTTATAGTGGAGGAGGAGTCCAGGATGGGGAGGAGCCCGGGGTGGGATGGATAAAGGGGGACTTTATAGTGGAGGAGTCCAGGATGGGGAGGAGCCCGGGGTGGGATGGATAAAGGGGGACTTTATAGTGGAGGAGGAGTCCAGGATGGGGAGGAGCCCGGGGTGGGATGGATAAAGGGGGACTTTATAGTGGAGGAGGAGTCCAGGATGGGGAGGAGCCCGGGGTGGGATGGATAAAGGGGGACTTTATAGTGGAGGAGTCCAGGATGGGGAGGAGCCCAGAGGTGGGATGGATAAAGGGGGACTTTATAGTGGAGGAGGAGTCCAGGATGGGGAGGAGCCCGGAGGTGGGATGGATAAAGGGGGACTTTATAGTGGAGGAGGAGTCCAGGATGGGGAGGAGCCCGGGGTGGGATGGATAAAGGGGGACTTTATAGTGGAGGAGTCCATGATGGGGAGGAGCCTGGGGTGGGATGGATAAAGGGGGACTTTATAGTGGAGGAGGAGTCCAGGATGGGGAGGAGCCCGGGGTGGGATGGATAAAGGGGGACTTTATAGTGGAGGAGGAGTCCAGGATGGGGAGGAGCCCGGAGGTGGGATGGATAAAGGGGGACTTTATAGTGGAGGAGGAGTCCAGGATGGGGAGGAGCCCGGAGGTGGGATGGATAAAGGGGGACTTTATAGTGGAGGAGGAGTCCAGGATGGGGAGGAGCCCGGGGTGGGATGGATAAAGGGGGACTTTATAGTGGAGGAGTCCATGATGGGGAGGAGCCCGGGGTGGGATGGATAAAGGGGGACTTTATAGTGGAGGAGGAGTCCAGGATGGGGAGGAGCCCGGGGTGGGATGGATAAAGGGGGACTTTATAGTGGAGGAGGAGTCCAGGATGGGGAGGAGCCGAGAGGTGGGATAGATAAAGGGGAACTTTATAGTGGAGGAGGAGTCCAGGATGGGGAGGAGCCCAGAGGTGGGATGGATAAAGGGGGACTTTATAGTGGAGGAGGAGTACAGGATGGGGAGGAGCCCAGAGGTGGGGTGGATAAAGGGGGACTTTATAGTGGAGGAGGAGTCCAGGACGGGGTGGAGCCCGGGGTGGGATGGATAAAGGGGGACTTTATAGTGGAGGAGGAGTACAGGATGGGGAGGAGCCCAGAGGTGGGGTGGATAAAGGGGGACTTTATAGTGGAGGAGTCCAGGATGGGGAGGAGCCCGGGGTGGGATGGATAAAGGGGGACTTTATAGTGGAGGAGGAGTCCAGGATGGGGAGGAGCCCGGGGTGGGATGGATAAAGGGGGACTTTATAGAGAAGAGAAGTCTGGATGTTCTATTCGCTGACACTGATATACTGACCTTGACCTTTTGACACTGCCCCCCGATCAATCCTTTTGGTATTTTTTCTCTATTTTCTCTTATTATTTTTTTTTTACACACAGTTGTGTTTTTGTCTCAATGCATCTTTGCTCTCAAGTCACAGAGAGAGAAAACTGGGAGTTCGGGACCCGGGGCTCCCGCTGAGACCCCATTTTATGTGCTGGGAATTGGCTGTGTGGCGCCCTCCCAGCCCAAAGACACATGTGGCCCCTACGGAAAAAAGCTCCGCCCAGTGAGGCCACATATCTCCGTGCTGTGGGCGTGAAGGGGTTAAAGCAGGGGGTCTGAAACTGGCAGCCCTCCAGCTGTTGCGAAACTACAAGTCCCATCATGCCTCTGCCTTTGGGTGTCATGCTTGTAACTGTGAGCCTTGCAATGCCTCATGGGACTTGTAGTTCTGCAGCAGCTGGAGGGCTGCCAGTTTGAGACCCCTGGGTTAAAATCTGTGTAGGCCTCAGGATGTTTTCCATGGATTGGTCTAGCAGAGCGATCCCAGGATCTTTAGTAACGTTGACCGGAGTATCCAGAAACAACGCACCTTAGGACGGGTCCACCACGTGTGGAGAGCTGAGCCCACCTGACCACAACCCCTTGTGTATGGGTGGGGTCCAGGTTCACCAGTCTCCCTCCTCAGGGGCGGCGCCTAAGTCCCTCTCCCTCCTCAGGGGCGGCGCCTAAGTCCCTCTCCCTCCTCAGGGGCGGTGCCTAAGTCCCTCTCCCAAGCTAGCTGACAAGAGGGAACTACCATGGATATACCTCCGTGTTCACACTGCGAGATCAGGGCTTTTCCTCTGCATGTGTATTGGTTGTAAATGGAAACTCTCAGGGGGGAGGGGCATCTCCAAATCCTGTAGAAAGTACAAGGGGGGCGCACACCTCTATGGTCAAGAAAGTGTCCTTTATGGGAGAGGTCCCTGTTATTCCACCAGCTAAGATGTGTAGGTGACATACCTGGCGGGAATTGAGGGTTCCTGAAAAGGGGTGCCACAGGAATGTGAGGGGAGCAGAGAGGCCGCCATCTACAGGTGGATTCCCGCAGGCCAACACAATGGGAGCGTGGGGGGCACATGGTGGCCTTACGGTGTTTGGAGGGAAGTCGGAGCACCAAGTCTATAGGCAGAAGAACAAGCTTGGGCCTCTATGGACACCCAGGCCGGCCTATAATGCTTATATTGTGGGAGTTGTCCTGTGACGTAATATTTATAAAAGGGGCATACATTGTAGCCCGGGCCAACCTGCTACACTTACCGCCCCAAATAAACGACCTGAGAGCCTCTGGTGGTACTAAGATAGGCAAAGTTCTCCAATAATGCAGCATTTTGGGCAAAACCATCATCTTCACTGATGCAATTCTCCCTATCCAAGACAGGGTTGCATCAGACCACGCCCTCCCATCCTCTAGCACAGACCACGCCCTCACATCCCCCAGCACAGACCGCACTCTCACATCCTCAAGAGCAGACCACGCCCTCACATCCCCCAGCACAGACCACGCCCTCCCATCCTCTAGCACAGACCACGCCCTCACATCCCCCAGCACAGACCGCACTCTCACATCCTCAAGAGCAGACCACGCCCTCCCATCCTCTAGCACAGACCACACCCTCACATCATCCAGAACAGACCACGCCCTCACATCCCCCAGCACAGACCACGCCCTCCCATCCTCTAGCACAGACCACGCCCTCACATCCCCCAGCACAGACCACGCCCTCACATCCTCCAGCACAGACCGCGCCCTCACATCCTCCAGCACAGACCACACCCTCACATCCCCCAGCACAGACCACACCCTCACATCCCCCAGCACAGACCACACCCTCACATCCCCCAGCACAGACCGCGCCCTCACATCCTCCAGCACAGACCACACCCTCACATCCCCCAGCACAGACCACACCCTCACATCCCCCAGCACAGACCACGCCCTCACATCCCCCAGCACAGACCACGCCCTCACATCATTCAGCACAGACCAAGCCCTCACATCCTCCAGGACAGACCACGCCCTCACATTCTCCAGCACAGACCACGCCCTGACATTCTCCAGTGCACAGACCACGCCCTCACATCCCCCAGCACAGACCACGCCCTCACATCATTCAGCACAGACCACGCCCTCACATCCTCCAGCACAGACCACGCCCTCACATTCTCCAGCACAGACCACGCCCTCACATTCTCCAGCACAGACCACGCCCTCACATTCTCCAGCACAGACCACGCCCTCACATTCTCCAGTGCACAGACCACGCCTTCACATTCTCCAGTGCACAGACCACGCCCTCACATCCTCCAGTGCACAGACCACGCCCTCACATCCTCCAGCACAGGCCACGCCCTTGCATCCTCCAGTACAGACCGCGCCCTTGCATCCTCCAGCACAGACCGCGCCCTTGCATCCTCCAGCACAGACCGCACCCTCACATCCTCCAGCACAGACCACGCCCTTACATCCTCCAGCACAGACCATGCTCTCACATACTCCAGCACAGACCACGCCCTCACATCCCCCAGCACAGACCACGCCCTCACATCCTCCAGCACAGACCGCGCCCTCACATCCCCCAGCACAGACCGCGCCCTCACATCCCCCAGCACAGACCGCACCCTCACATCCCCCAGCACAGACCGCGCCCTCACATCCCCCAGCACAGACCGCGCCCTCACATCCCCCAGCACAGACCGCGCCCTCACATCCTCCAGCACAGACCGCGCCCTCACATCCCCCAGCACAGACCGCGCCCTCACATCCCCCAGCACAGACCGCGCCCTCACATCCCCCAGCACAGACCGCGCCCTCACATCCCCCAGCACAGACCGCGCCCTCACATCATCCAGCACAGACCACGCCCTCACATCCTCCAGCACAGACCACGCCCTCACATCCCCCAGCACAGACCGCGCCCTCACATCCTCCAGCACAGACCGCGCCCTCACATCCTCCAGCACAGACCGCGCCCTCACATCCTCCAGCACAGACCGCGCCCTCACATCCCCCAGCACAGACCGCGCCCTCACATCCCCCAGCACAGACCGCGCCCTCACATCCCCCAGCACAGACCACGCCCTCACATGCTCCAGCACAGACCACACCCTCACATCCCCCAGCACAGACCACGCCCTCACATCATTCAGCACAGACCAAGCCCTCACATCCTCCAGGACAGACCACGCCCTCACATCCTCCAGCACAGACCACGTCCTCACATTCTCCAGCACAGACCACGCCCTCACATTCTCCAGTGCACAGACCACGCCCTCACATCCCCCAGCACAGACCACGCCCTCACATTCTCCAGCACAGACCACGCCCTCACATTCTCCAGTGCACAGACCACGCCCTCACATCATTCAGCACAGACCACGTCCTCACATCATTCAGCACAGACCACGCCCTCACATCATTCAGCACAGACCACGCCCTCACATCTTCCAGGACAGACCACGCCCTCACATTCTCCAGCACAGACCACGCCCTCACATTCTCCAGTGCACAGACCACGCCCTCACATCATTCAGCACAGACCACGTCCTCACATCATTCAGCACAGACCACGCCCTCACATCATTCAGCACAGACCACGCCCTCACATCTTCCAGGACAGACCACGCCCTCACATCTTCCAGCACAGACCACGCCCTCACATCATTCAGCACAGACCACGTCCTCACATCATTCAGCACAGACCACGCCCTCACATCATTCAGCACAGACCACGTCCTCACATCATTCAGCACAGACCACGCCCTCACATCATTCAGCACAGACCACGCCCTCACATCTTCCAGGACAGACCACGCCCTCACATCCCCCAGCACAGACCGCGCCCTCACATCCTCCAGCACAGACCGCGCCCTCACATCCCCCAGCACAGACCGCGCCCTCACATCCTCCAGCACAGACCGCGCCCTCACATCCCCCAGCACAGACCACGCCCTCACATCCCCCAGCACAGACCGTGCCCTCACATCCCCCAGCACAGACCGCGCCCTCACATCCCCCAGCACAGACCGCGCCCTCACATCATCCAGCACAGACCACGCCCTCACATCCTCCAGCACAGACCACGCCCTCACATCCCCCAGCACAGACCACGCCCTCACATCCCCCAGCACAGACCGTGCCCTCACATCCCCCAGCACAGACCGCGCCCTCACATCCCCCAGCACAGACCGCGCCCTCACATCATCCAGCACAGACCACGCCCTCACATCCTCCAGCACAGACCACGCCCTCACATCCCCCAGCACAGACCGCACCCTCACATCCCCCAGCACAGACCGCGCCCTCACATCCCCCAGCACAGACCACGCCCTCACATGCTCCAGCACAGACCACACCCTCACATCCCCCAGCACAGACCACGCCCTCACATCATTCAGCACAGACCAAGCCCTCACATCCTCCAGGACAGACCACGCCCTCACATCCTCCAGCACAGACCACGCCCTCACATTCTCCAGCACAGACCACGCCCTCACATTCTCCAGTGCACAGACCACGCCCTCACATCCCCCAGCACAGACCACGCCCTCACATTCTCCAGCACAGACCACGCCCTCACATTCTCCAGTGCACAGACCACGCCCTCACATCATTCAGCACAGACCACGTCCTCACATCATTCAGCACAGACCACGCCCTCACATCATTCAGCACAGACCACGCCCTCACATCTTCCAGGACAGACCACGCCCTCACATTCTCCAGCACAGACCACGCCCTCACATTCTCCAGTGCACAGACCACGCCCTCACACCATTCAGCACAGACCACGTCCTCACATCATTCAGCACAGACCACGCCCTCACATCATTCAGCACAGACCACGCCCTCACATCTTCCAGGACAGACCACGCCCTCACATTCTCCAGCACAGACCACGCCCTCACATTCTCCAGTGCACAGACCACGCCCTCACATTCTCCATTGCACAGACCATGCCCTCACATCATCCAGCACAGACCACGCCCTCACATCATCCAGCGCACAGACCACGCCCTCACATCCTCCAGCACAGACGGTGTCCTCAGACTCCTCACATCCTCCAGCACAAACCACGCCCTCACATACTCCAGCACAGACCACGCCCCCCACATCCTCAAGCACAGTGAACTTGTCACGTGACATTTAGGGTGGCCATGACACTTATAGTCACCTACAACTTAAAGAGACCCTGTCACCAGAATTCACCTCTCCAACAGACTTCCTATAAGATTATATGTATATTTATAGTAGGGGAGGGACAGAGGAGCTGGGTCAGCACAGTTGGCCATTAGACACTCCATGAAGAGCAGGGGCAATTGTGGGAGGGGCTGGGCTAGGGAACTTACTCTTCCTGGAATGGTGAGATGGATGGATGGAGAACACTGAGAGGAATCCTCTATAATTCTGGGTTTTCTGTGCTCTTACCTGCAGTCTCTTTAACGAGGACCTGTCAGTATCTTTACCAGTCTGGATGAGTAAATCCCGGACAAGTCTGCATATACAGGAGCGGGATCACTGTCAGGGGGAATAAATACCTGTCAGGGGGACACTGACACATCACTCAGCATGAATATATATATATCCGATGACAGGTCCACTTTAACTACCCCAGTCCAATAATATAGAGCTGGGAGATACCAGGGACTTCCTGAGCAGATCTCATACAGGTATCCGGGTCTTCAATAGGATTGTCCACCGTTGGTTCTCTAATTGCCCTTATTACATGTCTCTACCCTCCCCCACCAGGTCTCCTCATCGCCATTGGGTCATCAGTGGACAGAATTATCTCCCATTTTAATGGCAGCCGGAACCAAGTGCAGAAGGTGAGCCAGGAGGACAATGAAGAAAGAGAGCGCAATGAACAATGGGGTGACTGGATGGACAGGTGGAGGGGAGGATGGGTGGAATTATATATCAGTATGTAAAGCAGACTGAGGAATGTACGGGACGCCCAGCAACACAGAGACCCCCTAGAGATGAGAACATGATGAAAGGAGAGGGGGGGTTATAGATGAGGAGGTGTTGAAAGGACACCATGGAATGATGGGACATGATGAAAGGAGAGGGAGTTATTGATCAGGAAGTGTTGGAAGGACACCATGGAATGATAGGACATAATGGAAGGAGAGGGGGTTATAGATCAGGAGGTGCTGGAAGGACACCATGGAATGATAGGACATGATGGCAGGAGAGGGAGTTATGATCAGGAAGTGTTGGAAGGACACCATGGAATGATAGGACATAATGGAAGGAGAGGGGGTTATAGATCAGGAGGTGTTGGAAGGACACCATGGAATGATAGGACATGATGGCAGGAGAGGGAGTTATAGATCAGGAAGTGTTGGAAGGACACCATGGAATGATGGGATATGATGAAAGGAGAGGGGGTTATAGATGAGGAGGTGTTGGACGGACACCATGGAATGATGGGACATGATGGAAGGAGAGGGGGTTATAGATAAGGACACCAGGTAATGATGGCACATGATTGAAGGAGAGGGGGTTATAGATCAGGAGGTGTTGGAAGGACACCATGGAATGATTGGACATGATGGAAGGTGAGGGGGTTATAGATGAGGAGGGGTTAAAAGGACACCATGGAATGATGGGACATGATGGAAGGAGAGAGGATTATAGATGAGGAGGTGTGGGAAGGACACGAGAGAATGATGGAAGGAGAGGGGGTTATAAATGAGGCGTGGGAAGGACAACATAAAATGATGGAAGGAGAGCGGGTTATAGATGAGGAAGTGTGGGAAGGACACCATGGAATAATGAAAGGAGAGGGGGTTATAGATGATGTTTGGGAAGGACATCATGGAATGATGGGACATAATGGAAGGAGAAGGGGTTACAGATGAGGAGGTGTGGGAATGACACCGTGGAATAATGGGACATGATGGAAGTAAAGGGGGTTATAGATGAGGAGGTGTGGGAAGGACACAATAGAATGATCGGAGGAGAGGGGGTTAGATGAGGAGGTGTTGGAAGGACACCATGCAATGATGGGACATGATGGAAGGAGAGGGGGTTATAGATGAGGAGGTGTGGGAAGGACACAATAGAAGAATGGGAGGAGATGGGGTTATAGATGAGGGAATTATAGATGAGGGTTATAGATGAGGGAATTGTAGATGAGGTGTTGGAAGAACACCATGGAATGATGGGACATGATGGAAGTAAAGGGGGTTATAGATGAGGAGGTGTGGGAAGGACACAATAGAATGATCGGAGGAGAGGGGGTTAGATGAGGAGGTGTTGGAAGGACACCATGCAATGATGGGACATGATGGAAGGAGAGGGGTTTATAGATGAGGAGGTGTGGGAAGGACACAATAGAAGAATGGGAGGAGATGGGGTTATAGATGAGGAGGTGTGGAAAGGACACAATAGAATGATGGAAGGAGAGGGGGTTATAGATGAGGAGGTGTGGGAAGGACACAATAGAATTATGGAAGGAGAGGGGGTTATAGCTAAAGAGGTGTTGGAAGAACACCATGGAATGATGGGACATGATGGAAGGAGACGGGGTTATAGATGAGGAGGTGTGGGAAGGACACCATGAAATGATGGAAGGAGAGGGGGTTATAGATGAGGAGGTGTGGGAAGGACACCATAAAATGATGGAAGGAGAGGGGGTTATAGATGAGGAGGTGTGGGAAGGACACCATGAAATGATGGAAGGAGAGGGGGTTATAGATGAGGAGGTGTGGGAAGGACACCATGGAATGATGGAAGGAGAGGGGGTTATAGATGAGGAGGTGTGGGAAGAACACCATGGAGTGATGGAAGGAGAGGGGGTTATAGATGAGGAGGTGTGGGAAGAACACCATGGAGTGATGGAAGGAGAGGGGTTATAGATGAGGGGGTGTGGGAAGGACACAATAGAATGATGGAAGGAGAGGGGGTTATAGATAAGGAGGTGTTGGAAGAACACCATGGAATGATGGGACATGATGGAAGGAGACGGGGTTATAGATGAGGAGGTGTGGAAAGGACTCAATAGAATGATGGAAGGAGAGGGGATTATAGATGAGGAGGTGTGGGAAGGACACAATAGAATGATGGGAGGAGAGGGGGTTATAAATGAGGAGGTGTGGGAAGGACACCAGGGAATGATGGGACATGATGGGAGAAGAGGGGGTTATAGATGCAGAGATGTGGAAAGGACACCATGGAGTGATGAGGTTGATGAAGTGTATGATGGAGACCTCTGAGGTTTGTGGGGTATTGAGGAGTTTTTAAGAAGTAGCTGTAATGGAACGCTTAGGAGCCACAGAAAGATGCGAGTCGTTCCTCTTATTCCATAGACACAACTGGGTGACAGTCGTCTGAGTCCGAAGCTTGGCTACCTCATTGTGAACCACCTGTGCCCCTCGCTCTTCTCCCTGATTGGTGATGGACTGAAGCCCTTCCAGAAGGATGTCATCATTGGCCAGAGGAGGCTGAGTCCTTGGAACCTGGTGGAGGCCTCAGCAAAGTCCGGTGAGTGTAGAACTGTCTTTGAATTTTGGGTGACCTTAGCAGCAGATACTGAAGAGTTCCTCCTTCTGCTGCAGGTCCAGAGTCTTTTCACATCCTCTTCTACAATGTCAGTCGATTCCAGCAGCTTAGAGACCCACAGAGGAGATTCAACGCTTTCATCTTCGGCCTACTGAAGTGAGTGTGGACAATAGGGGTGGGGGAGGGGCTAAAGAGGCCATGGCAGCAATTGGAACTCTAGTAACCAAATGAGCTGTAAAGTTGGTGGTAGGGATGAGATGGCATTGGGTTTGAGGTTTCCTATTTCCTTTGTTCCTTTGTCTTGTAGTACCAAACAGCTGGACCTCTGGATCTCCCACCTCCTTCAGATTTATGGTACGTTTCAGGGGTAGAACATCCAACAATGTATCTTCCTGTTTTTGGAACTCTTCCTCATCCTCATTTTATGTCAACAGATCAGCTGTCAGACTTCTTCCTCCCTTTGGGTTTTCTTTCACTGGCTGCTACTTCCTGTCCTGAACTTGGGGAGGAATTGCTTCTGATCTTACAGCCGCTGTCCGCTCTGACCTTCCACACTGACCTTCTCTTTGAGCATCATCACCTCCCACTGCAAGACCCACCAACCCCTCACAGTCCTGCTAATCAGAGGCAGGCTGACAACTGGGGCGTCCCGCCTTTTCAGCATATCCTGGACTTGGGTGGCTGGCTGGCACAGAACATCACCGGAAATGCGGACAGAGAAAAGCCAAAGGAATGCCAATCCCAGTCTCCATCAAAAGGCTGTTCCAGTGGCGGCCCTCAGCCCAACGAGGCCATATCCTCCAGAGACTCTGCACAAGACTCTGATCACCTGCCATGCGGCTCATCCACAGGGGCAGGAACCCAACAAAGTACAACCTCCAAGACCAAAGACTCTAGCACTACCTGGTGGGGGCAGCTAAGCCAGGCCTCCCGCCTGTATATTCCCTCAAATAAAGATTCATTGGCCTTTTCATCCTTCAGAAAACTGAGAGGGGCGTCTGATAAAGAGCAGAGCCAGGCCAAACAATTATCCTCTAGAGAGCAAAGACTTCCTGAGAAACCACATTGTGAGGAAGGCTCTCAGAAGACAGAAAAAGGGAGCGAACTGCTAAGACGGCCCAATCAGAGCTTCGAAAATCCTATAACAGCCAGTATTTCTGGAGAAGAAGATCAGGCACCAAGGCAAGGAGGAGAGACTCAGTGCAGACAGCCTGTCCGTGTGAATGGAGGTCCCACAACTCCATGTCACACCCCAGAGGAGAAGAGCAGCTGGTTTGGTCAGCTGTTTGGGGCGAGCTCTGCTCATAGCCGCAATTTGGAGGCAAGAGCTGTAAAATCCAGGTAAGTACGAGGTGTGGTATCCTCACTCTAGAGGTGCCCCAACAGGTCATGTTTTCAGGATTGCAGTTCTTCCCGAGGAAAATCCTGAAATATGCCCTGTTGGGGGCGGGGGGGGGCACAAGTCAAGCCTGGGTTAGAGAAACACTGTAGCAGGAGGATATCAATGTTCTAGCGCAGGGGTCAACCAATTCTTCTGAACAAAGAGCCAATTTACTAGGGGGCCAGAATCTGGCCAGCGGGAGTACAAAATGTCCTGGTGTTATTGGTATCAGTGGGAGGAATAGTGTCCCATCATTGGTATCAGTGGGAGGAATAGTGCCCCATCATTGGTATCAGTGGGAGGAATAGTGTCCCATCATTGGTATCAGTGGGAGGAATAGTGCCCCATCATTGGTATCAGTGGGAGGAATAGTGTCCCATCATTGGTATCAGTGGGAGGAATAGTGTCCCATCATTGGTATCAGTGGGAGGAATAGTGTCCCATCATTGGTATCAGTGGGAGGAATAGTGCCCCATCATTGGTATCAGTGGGAGGAATAGTGCCCCATCATTGGTATCAGTGGGAGGAATAGTGCCCCATCATTGGTATCAGTGGGAGGAATAGTGCCCCATCATTGGTATCAGTGGGAGGAATAGTGTCCCATCATTGGTATCAGTGTGAGGAATAGTGCCCCATCATTGGTATCAGTGAGAGGAATAGTGCCCCATCATTGGTGTCAGTGGGAGGAATAGTGTCCCATCATTGGTATCAGTGGGGGGGAATAGTGCCCCATCATTGGTATCAGTGGGAGGAATAGTGCCCCATCATTGGTATCAGTGGGAGGAATAATGTCCCATCATTGGTGTCAGTGGGAGGAATAGTGTCCCATCATTGGTATCAGTGGGAGGAATAGTGCCCCATCATTGGTATCAGTGGGAGGAATAGTGCCCCATCATTGGTATCAGTGGGAGGAATAGTGCCCCATCATTGGTGTCAGTGGGAGGAATAGTGTCCCATCATTGGTATCAGTGGGAGGAATAGTGCCCCATCATTGGTATCAGTGGGAGGAATAGTGCCCCATCATTGGTATCAGTGGGAGGAATAGTGCCCCATCATTGGTATCAGTGGGAGGAATAGTGTCCCATCATTGGTATCAGTGGGAGGAATAGTGTCCCATCATTGGTATCAGTGGGAGGAATAGTGCCCCATCATTGGTATCAGTGGGAGGAATAGTGCCCCATCATTGGTGTCAGTGGGAGGAATAGTGTCCCATCATTGGTATCAGTGGGAGGAATAGTGCCCCATCATTGGTATCAGTGGGAGGAATAGTGTCCCATCATTGGTATCAGTGGGAGGAATAGTGTCCCCCATCATTGGTGTCAGTGGGAGGAATAGTGTCCCATCATTGGTGTCAGTGGAGGAATAGTGCCCCATCATTGGTGTCAGTGGAGGAATAGTGTCCCATCATTGGTGTCAGTGGGAGGAATAGTGTCCCATCATTGGTTTCAGTGGAGGAATAGTGCCCCATCATTGGTGTCAGTGGAAGGAATAGTGTCCCATCATTGGTGTCAGTGGGAGGAATAGTGCCCCATCATTGGTATCAGTGGGAGGAATAGTGTCCCATCATTGGTGTCAGTGGAAGGAATAGTGCCCCATCATTGGTGTCAGTGGGAGGAATAGTGCCCCATCATTGGTGTCAGTGGAAGGAATAGTGCCCCATCATTGGTGTCAGTGGGAGGAATAGTGCCCCATCATTGGTATCAGTGGGAGGAATAGTGCCCCATCATTGGTATCAGTGGGAGGAATAGTGTCCCATCATTGGTATCAGTGGGAGGAATAGTGTCCCATCATTGGTATCAGTGGGAGGAATAGTGTCCCATCATTGGTGTCAGTGGAAGGAATAGTGCCCCATCATTGGTGTCAGTGGGAGGAATAGTGTCCCATCATTGGTGTCAGTGGGAGGAATAGTGCCCCATCATTGGTATCAGTGGGAGGAATAGTGTCCCATCATTGGTGTCAGTGGAAGGAATAGTGTCCCATCATTGGTGTCAGTGGGAGGAATAGTGCCCCATCATTGGTATCAGTGGGAGGAATAGTGCCCCATCATTGGTATCAGTGGGAGGAATAGTGTCCCATCATTGGTGTCAGTGGGAGGAATAGTGCCCCATCATTGGTGTCAGTGGGAGGAATAGTGTCCCATCATTGGTGTCAGTGGGAGGAATAGTGCCCCATCATTGGTGTCAGTGGGAGGAATAGTGCCCCATCATTGGTGTCAGTGGGAGGAATAGTGTCCCATCATTGGTGTCAGTGGGAGGAATAGTGCCCCATCATTGGTATCAGTGGGAGGAATAGTGCCCCATCATTGGTATCAGTGGGAGGAATAGTGTCCCATCATTGGTATCAGTGGGAGGAATAGTGCCCCATCATTGGTTTCAGTGGAGGAATAGTGTCCCATCATTGGTGTCAGTGGGAGGAATAGTGTCCCATCATTGGTGTCAGTGGGGGGAATAGTGCCCCATCATTGGTGTCAGTGGGAGGAATAGTGTCCCATCATTGGTATCAGTGGGAGGAATAGTGCCCCATCATTGGTATCAGTGGAAGGAATAGTGCCCCATCATTGGTATCAGTGGGAGGAATAGTGCCCCATCATTGGTGTCAGTGGGAGGAATAGTGTCCCATCATTGGTGTCAGTGGGAGGAATAGTGCCCCATCATTGGTGTCAGTGGGAGGAATAGTGCCCCATCATTGGTGTCAGTGGGAGGAATAGTGCCCCATCATTGGTATCAGTGGGAGGAATAGTGTCCCATCATTGGTATCAGTGGGAGGAATAGTGCCCCATCATTGGTGTCAGTGGGAGGAATAGTGCCCCATCATTGGTGTCAGTGGGAGGAATAGTGCCCCATCATTGGTATCAGTGGGAGGAATAGTGTCCCATCATTGGTGTCAGTGGGAGGAATAGTGTCCCATCATTGGTGTCAGTAGGAGGAATAGTGCCCCATCATTGGTATCAGTGGAAGGAATAGTGCCCCATCATTGGTATCAGTGGGAGGAATAGTGCCCCATCATTGGTGTCAGTGGGAGGAATAGTGCCCCATCATTGGTATCAGTGGGAGGAATAGTGTCCCATCATTGGTGTCAGTGGGGGGGAATAGTGTCCCATCATTGGTGTCAGTGGGAGGAATAGTGCCCCATCATTGGTGTCAGTGGGAGGAATAGTGCCCCATCATTGGTATCAGTGGGAGGAATAGTGTCCCATCATTGGTGTCAGTGGAATGAATAGTGCCCCATCATTGGTGTCAGTGGGAGGAATAGTGCCCCATCATTGGTATCAGTGGGAGGAATAGTGTCCCATCATTGGTGTCAGTGGGAGGAATAGTGTCCCATCATTGGTGTCAGTAGGAGGAATAGTGCCCCATCATTGGTATCAGTGGAAGGAATAGTGCCCCATCATTGGTATCAGTGGGAGGAATAGTGCCCCATCATTGGTGTCAGTGGGAGGAATAGTGCCCCATCATTGGTGTCAGTGGGAGGAATAGTGCCCCATCATTGGTATCAGTGGGAGGAATAGTGCCCCATCATTGGTATCAGTGGGAGGAATAGTGTCCCATCATTGGTGTCAGTGGGAGGAATAGTGCCCCATCATTGGTGTCAGTGGAAGGAATAGTGCCCCATCATTGGTAATAATGGAGTGGATAAAAGCAAGCAAAGGGCCGCAGTTTGGAGACCTCCGGTTCTAAAGAATGGCCCCCTTGTATCCAGCAGATGGTGTGCACTCAATGTACTGGATAAGTATAGGGATACAAAGTGCCCCACCACCCGGGGTTATCTGCCATAGGGGTACACAGTACCCCACCACCCGGGGTTATCTGCCATAGGGGTACATAGTACCCCACCACCCGGGGTTATCTGCCATAGGGGTACATAGTACCCCACCACCCGGGGTTATCTGCCATAGGGGTACACAGTACCCCACCACCCGGGGTTATCTGCCATAGGGGTACACAGTACCCCACCACCCGGGGTTATCTGCCATAGGGGTACACAGTACCCCACCACCCGGGGTTATCTGCCATAGGGGTACACAGTACCCCACCACCTGGGGTTATCTGCCATAGCCTCTAATAAAAATGTACATTAGTGGGCCAGAGAATTGTACATGGAGAATGAGGACCTGTCATGTCCCCTCCCTCATCCATCTCCATACATTGCTCCCTCTCCTCTTCCATGTTACCTCTCAGTTTTCCGATGTTCTCCTCAGACGTCCCTCCAGCTGGTTGCCTCCAAATGTGAATGTTCTGAACCTCATTCGTCTTCGGACCACCACCCCGGAGCGAGAGCAAGTCCTCCCTGCAGAGCCGGAGGAAAGACACCAAAGTGACTGCAAACCGGAGAGGTGAGAGCAGTTCTTCTCTAATGTATGGTATAGCCCGGCCATTCTCACCTGCCATTCTCACCCGGGGTTCCTTCACAAGTTGGCTGGGGTTCCTTGAACCATGGCTGATTGACTTCCCATCTGATGGTTCCAACCCATTCTTTCCACTGGTCACCAGTGTGACGCTTCACCATGCTTTTTTGATGTGTTTTTGAAGCTTTAATGAAGATTGGCAAATGTCCTATGTGTGTTGATTTTCTATTTGTTTTAAAGGGGCTCAATAGTACCCCCACTCAGCAGATCCCCTACCCAGTAGTAACCCCCAGCTCTGCTGATCCCCACTCAGTAGTGACCCCGAGCTCTGCTGATCCCCATTCAGTAGTGACCCCTTGCTTTGCTGATCCTCCACTTAGTGGTAGCCCCCAGCTCTGCTGATCCCCTGCTCAGTAGTGACCCCCAGCTCTGCTGATCCTCCACTTAGTGGTAACCCCCAGCTCTGCTGATCCCCCACTCAGGATAAATCTCCAGCTCTGCTGGTCTCCCATTCAGCAGTAACTCCCAGCTCTGCCGATCCCCTACTCAATAGTAACCCCCAGCTCTACTGATCCCTCGCTCAGTAGTATCCCCCAGCTCTGCTGATCTCCCACTCAGTAATATCCCCTAGCTCTGCCAATCCCCCACTCAGTAGTATCCCCAGCTCTGCTGATTCCCCACTCAGTAGTATCCCCAGCTCCGCTGATCCCCCCGCTCCGTAGTGACCCCCAGCTCTGCCGAGCCCCCCATTCAGTATTAACCCCCAGCTCTGCTGATGCCCCACTCAGTAGTATCCCCAGCTCCGCTGATCCCCCCGCTCCGTAGTGACCCCCAGCTCTGCCGATCCCCCCATTCAGTAGTAACCCCCAGCTCTGTAGATCCCCTGCTCAGTATTAACTCCCAACTCTGCTGATTCCCCACTCAGTAGTATCCCCAGCTCTGCTGATCCCCTGCTCAGTAGTAACCCCCAGCTCTGCTGATCCCCTGCTCAGTAGTAACCCCCAGCTCTGCTGATGCCCCACTCAGTAGTATCCCCAACTCTGCTGATCCCCTGCTCAGTAGTAACCTCCAGCTCTGCTGATCCCCTGCTCAGTAGTAACCTCCAGCTCTGCTGATCCCCTGCTCAGTAGTAACCCCCAGCTCTGCTGATGCCCCACTCAGTAGTATCCCCAACTCTGCTGATCCCCTGCTCGGTAGTAACCTCCAGCTCTGCTGATCCCCTGCTCAGTAGTAACCCCCAGCTCTGCTGATTCCCTGCTCAGTAGTACCTCCAGCTCTGCTGATCACTCACTCAGTAGTAACCCCAGCTCTGCTGATGCCCCACTCAGTAGTATCCCCAACTCTGCTGATTCCCCACTCAGTAGTATCCCCAGCTCTGCTGATCCCCTGCTCAGTAGTAACCCCCAGCTCTGCTGATCCCCTGCTCAGTAGTAACCCCCAGCTCTGCTGATGCCCCACTCAGTAGTATCCCCAACTCTGCTGATCCCCTGCTCAGTAGTAACCCCCAGCTCTGCTGATGCCCCACTCAGTAGTATCCCCAACTCTGCTGATCCCCTGCTCGGTAGTAACCTCCAGCTCTGCTGATCCCCTGCTCAGTAGTAACCCCCAGCTCTGCTGATGCCCCACTCAGTAGTATCCCCAGCTCTGCTGATTCCCTGCTCAGTAGTAACCCCCAGCTCTGCTGATGCCCCACTCAGTAGTATCCCCAACTCTGCTGATTCCCCACTCAGTAGTATCCCCAGCTC
Organism: Aquarana catesbeiana; assembly: GCF_042186555.1. Taxonomy (NCBI): domain Eukaryota; kingdom Metazoa; phylum Chordata; class Amphibia; order Anura; family Ranidae; genus Aquarana; species Aquarana catesbeiana. Next base: position 217,724,872 of record NC_133336.1, on the reverse strand, counting down.
TGCTGATCCCCTGCTCAGTAGTAACCCCCAGCTCTGCTGATCCCCTGCTCAGTAGTAACCCCCAGCTCTGCTGATGCCCCACTCAGTAGTATCCCCAACTCTGCTGATCCCCTGCTCAGTAGTAACCCCCAGCTCTGCTGATGCCCCACTCAGTAGTATCCCCAACTCTGCTGATCCCCTGCTCGGTAGTAACCTCCAGCTCTGCTGATCCCCTGCTCAGTAGTAACCCCCAGCTCTGCTGATGCCCCACTCAGTAGTATCCCCAGCTCTGCTGATTCCCTGCTCAGTAGTATCCCCAGCTCTGCTGATGCCCCACTCAGTAGTATCCCCAGCTCTGCTGATCCCCTGCTCAGTAGTAACCCCCAGCTCTGCTGATGCCCCACTCAGTAGTATCCCCAGCTCTGCTGATTCCCTGCTCAGTAGTAACCTCCAGCTCTGCTGATCACTCACTCAGTAGTAACCCCTAGCTCCGCTGATCCTCTGATTTGCTGATCCTCCTCTCCCTCCGGTCCTCGCTCACCTCCTTCTATATTGGTTCCACTCTGCACACCACGTGTGACATTGCTAGTTTCTCCTTCTCCGGTCCCCCAGCTCTTCTCCCTTTTGGTCTTCTCTCTGGTCCCCACTCATCTTCCACTATAGTGTTCCCATGTTGCACACCACATGTGCCGTCTGTTAGGTGCTATGCTCTGGTCTGGACCCCACTCACCTTCCTGCTGCTCCACGCTGCACACCAGATATGACGTCTGCACCAGACACTCCCAGAATATATACACATGAACCGGAACTGACTGCTGATAATGTCTTTTTGGTTCGCTTGTTGGTATCCCAGTGCATCCTGGGATATCTCATACTTCCAAAACAAAGCAAAGGTATCGCAGTATAAAAGCTCCTCAAATGCTGCAGGTGCTGTTAGCAAGCGTTGTCATGGACTTCTATGGAGGTTTTGACGCACCAAGAAAGTGACATGGAGGACATTTGTGTGTGACAAGGACTGTAAGAGAACCATTTTTTTTTAGTTGGAGGAGCTTTGATTGGTATTCAGAGTTCTTTTAAAAAGCCGCATCCAATGCCACATTCTAAAGAAAGTGTGAATGAGCCCTAAGAGGCATTTTTACTACTGACCTTCAATTAATTGGTTTTAGTAGGGGTTCCCCAGGACCTAAACATTATTTCAAGGGTTCCTCTGGGGTAAAAAGGATTGAGGAAGGCTGGTATAGCCTACTGGGTGGAGTTCTGATTAGTCCTTTGATGAGGTAACAGGGTGATGTCATACCCGGGCGAAGTCATGAGTCTGACCTTTCTACCTGCAGGTCCCTCCGCGCTCTCTGCGATCACACCGCCTCCGGTGAAGCTCAGCTGAGCTTTAGGAAAGGAGACATCTTGCAGTTACTCGGCACGATGGATGAAGACTGGATCCGCTGCAAGCGAGGGAGCGATACGGGTCTGGTGCCGGTGGGGTACACCTCACTAATCCTGTGATTGGCGCTTTTTCCGAGGGGGGGGGGACATGGAAAACCCCCAATTATCTTTATCCCGAGTCTCTTTATCCCGAGTCCCTTCCACAGTATTTTGCACCTCTTATTCTCCCACCCTTGCCAATGCCTCAATATCCTTCTAGCACTATAGTAATCCACGTTGAAAGTGCAAGCTCTTCAGCCACACATGGGTAGCCATTGCTTCTGGGAATGAAATCCTCCTCATGACGATGTCTTTGGAGAATGAGGGAATGGAAGTGCCCTGGGCAATGCATAGATAAAGAGCTCTCCGCTCTAGAGAGACGTTTCACTACAAGACTCTTGTACCTTACGAGACATATTACAGTAATTATGATGGAAGTATAGAAATCTATATGGAATGTATGATGTGTGACGCGTTGTCCTCCTATTCGTGGCCAGATGTTCTATGATGTGATTATCTAGAAAATGACCTCTGTATTGTATGTATCACATATGGAAAATGTCTGGAGTCAATAAAAGGTGCTTGAGAAATTGTGAGCGTCCTCCAAGTCTCCGGTGCGGCCTTGTGGAATGTGACCGAGAATGACGGCCTCGTGGAGGAATATGGCCATCTAGGCTTTATATCAGAGATGTATTTGCCCCTTGGTTGCACTGTACTTACCTTGCGTCTCTTCAGCCTCACACAATATCAGAGTCTCCAAATTGATTTATTTCCCTAAATTATTACTGAGCTCTGCGATTTGTGTTGTTATTTAGAATGTGGAAGACAGGAACTCATGTCAGATGATCCCTCACCTCCGCGACTCTCAAGCTGAAGAGACAACCTCAAGGGGCAAATACAAGTAACAAACACGATTATAATCATTTTAAATTGAATATTCAGATCTTTGGATGAGTCCATGACTGGTTCTGTTTAAAGGCAGCATGTTTTCTGTCCACAAAACCCTCAGAAGGTGATAAGTGAACCCCACATGACCCTCCAGCCAGCTCTATCATCTCCCCAATGTAGTGCACACAAGATAACTGCCTTCCATCCCCCTATCTTTGTCTTATGTCCCTTCTAATCAGCGGCTTCAGAAAGGGATCTTCTCTTTACAGGGTTAGATAGAATAATCTTAGAATGGGGGAGGGGGAGTAGGTTTAGCCTTATTTAGAATTTTGCAGGAATTTCCACTTTCAGGCTACAACCATTTGTTCCAAATGTTCTATGACCGGGCATGCTGGGTAGAGGAGGGGTTATCTTCAACAGGCCTATGCTTTTTTGTCAGTGTCCAGTCCTCCTGTAGGTAGTAGTATAACCTGGAGGAGGAAACATCTCGATGGACAAGAAAGAACATGCATTTCTAGACACAGAAGTGTAACTAAGGCCAAACCTGACTGGACCGCAGGACACCATTATCTATACAGGCCTAGCTAACAGCTGCACTACGAGTGGCACCTGGAGTCGGCAGACACTAAGTGGAGCATATCCCAGGATAGAGACACCAAGCATTATAGAGTATATCTTGGGGAAGGGGGCACCACACATACTTGGTGGAGGATATCACAAGAAGGGGGCACCACACACACACTCGGTGGAGGATCTCTCAGGAAGGGGGCACCACACATGGTGGAAGATATCTCGGGGGGGGTCACCACACACACTCGGTGGAGGATATCTCGGGAAGGGGGGACCACACACACTCAGTGGAGGATATCTCGGGAAGGGGGGACCACACACACTCAGTGGAGGATATCTCGGGAAGGGGACACCACACACACACACTCAGAGAAGGATATCTCGGGAAGGGGACACCGCACACACACTTGGAGAAGGATATCTCGGGAAGGGGACACCACATACACTCAGTGGAGAATATCTGTGAGGTAAGTGTTCTGGATGGTGAGTAGGGAATGTGAGTTCAAACCATTCTTCTGTTGCTTTATAATTACACCTGTCCTTGTCCTGGAGAAGTAGGAAGAGAGCCCAATGTAGTGGTGATGATGAGATGGTATCCTGAGTTCAAACTGACTCTTTAACTCTTTATAATTCCACCAGGATTTGTCCTGGAGATATAGCAGGACAATAACATCACACTACATGAAGAGGAGATGGTCTGAAGGTAAGTGCTCTGGCTGGTGACCATAGTATGTGAGTTTGAATCATACTTTTACCTCCTTTTAAGACCTCTAGTCCTTGTCCTGGAGAAATAGGAGCACATTGCACTATGAATGGTGGAAAAGTCTACGCAGTAAATGCTGAGGAGGTGCCATGAGTTCATTCCCACCCCACGATGTGCCATCTTTATTACACCCGAATCTGGGACTCCAGAAGGAGATCTCAGCACCTGATGAGTCTATGCCTGGATCCTGCGCAGCTCCGAAACGTTGCACTTGGTCCTTTGTGATGTGATCTTTCTGCAATAAAAGCTTCGGGTGATATTTGATGATCCATGGTGTGCTGGCAAATATGTGCATTTATCAGGAAAATCCAGCACAAACCGTCCTTCTGTTTCCTGCTATGGGAGACGTAGAAATCTTATCCCTGCTATAAAGCGAGGAGAACCAAAGAACGAGCAAGGTGCCTGAGAAAGGCGATTCCTTTTATAAAAAAAAGTCCAATGAACGTACAACACATCACCCATCCTGATACCCGGGGGCATCATTTGCTCTGATCACAACTCATCGCCATACTGAAAGATGATTCTCCACAGACCCGAAGATCTTCCCGCACACCTCTCCTCCATCAAACATCATCCACCAATCACACGCCAACTTCCTGACATTACCAAATACATTCCCATCAAATATATGGAGGGGGGAATCCATTTGTGAATTATTTTCTTCCTGATGAAGATCAGAGCTGAATTACAGAGAAGAAGATTCCTGCAGCTGGTTGTTTCTAGTCATGGGTTCAATCAATTTTATTGCTGGTTTCACACTGAGGATTGAAGAGATTCAGAACTAAGAAAGTAGGTGGGGGGGGGGGAGTGGTTAACCGAGTGGAGAAGATGGCTGGGAGGTAAGTGCTATGGATGGTATGGTGGCACGATAAGTTTAAACCATTTGTTTACTAAGTTATAATGCCACCAATCCTTACACTGGAGAAATAGGAGGTCAAGCTCACCATACTCTGGGAGCAGACGGGAGGGAAGTACTCTAGATACTGAGAAGTTACAATGAGCTTCAAACATTCATTTACCACTTTATAAGTCCACCAGTCTATGTTCTGGACAATTGTGAGGCACATCCTGCTAGTGGAGATGGCTTGAAGGTAAGTGCTCTGGATAGGCAGATAGTGCTGTGAGTTCTAACCATTTCTTTACCTCTTTATATTTCCACCAACCCTTGTCCTGGAGAAATAGGAAGACAAACATACAATACTATGTGAGGTAAGTGTTCTAGATACTGAGAAGGTACTATAAGAGGGTGAACACCCAGCACCCTGGTAGAGAAGCACATGGCTCAGAGGTAAGTGTGCTGGATGTTGAGAAAGTTTCATGGATTTGAACTATTGCTTTAAAATTCTGCCAATCCTTGTCACAGAGAAATAGCAAACCCCCTAATATAAGCAGCAGGTGGCTGAGAGGCAAGAGTTGAGAAAGTTTCAAGCCTTTTCTACAGCAGTTTGTATCTCCACCAAAGATAGGACAAATAGACCACAAGATATGTGGATGGTCTGGAGGTAAGTGAGCCGGATGGTGGGCACTATTTCAGAGTTCAAACCTTTTCTTTTCCTCTCCTCTTTATAATTCCACCAGTCCTTGTCCTGCAGAAATAGGGGGGTGAGTTGACTATGTTACAGTTGGCTTTGTGGTAAGTCCTCCAGCTCTTGCACTGGCATCATGAGTCCTAGCCATTCTGTTGCCTCTTTATAATTCCACTATTTTTGGTCCTGGAGAAATAAGAGGACATATGGCACAGGGAGAGGTGGAGATGGTTGAGAGTTAAGTGCACAGGGTGCTGAGAAGGTGCCAATCATTCCACCCCACATTGTGCCATCTTTATTACACCCAAATTCTTGACCCTGAAAGGAGTTCTTAGCAACTGAGAACCTGGCACAAACCTTCCTTCTGTTTCCTGCTATGGGAGACATTGGAAATCTTATCCCCGCTATAAAGGAAGAAGAGCCAAAGAACAAGCCGCCCTAAGAAAGGCCATTGCTTTTATAATAGAGTCCTATGAACATACAACACATCACCGATTCTGACACATGGGGGCGCCATCTCCTCCAATCACAATTCATCTCCATACTGAGAGATGGTTCTCCACAGACCTGAAGATCTCCCCACACCACACACCTCTCCTGCTTCACACATCAATCCACCAATCACACTCTGACTTCCTGACCTCATTACCAAATCCATTCCAATCAAATATATGGCGGGGGATCCATCTGTGAATTGTTTTCTTCCTGATAAAGATCAGAGCTGAATTACAGAGAAGAAGATACCTGCCCTGACCTGTGACCTCTTTGCCTTAACGGGATTTAGGTTTTTTTTTTTTAGAGCTTTAATTTCATGTCAGAGGTGGCTCATTAGGGTAATGGAGGAGGCTGGTGAGTTCTAGTCACGGGTTCAATGCCCCTTATTGCTGGTTTTACATCGAGCAATGGAGAGATTCAGAACTAACAGAGCGATTGATGGTCATCCCAATGGAGAAGATGACTGAGGGAGGTCAGTTATTGGGATAGGGAGTAGAATTTTGGGAGTTCAAACCATTCCATTACTATGTTATAATCCCACCCATCCCTATCCCGGAGAAATAGGACAAACACTCCATACTCTGTAAGGAGCAGATGGGAGGTAAGTACTCTACATATTAAGAAGGTAGAGTGGGCTTTGACCAATCTTTTACAGCTTTATAATTCCATTAGTCCATAATTCTGGAGAATTAGGTTGAGCTAGGAGGTAAGTCCTCTGGATAAAGTAGACAGTCCTGTGAGTTCAAACCATTCCTTTACTGCTTTAAAAGTCTGTCAGACCTTGTCTTGGAGAAATAAGGGGATGAGCAAATCACTGAGAGGTAAGTGCACAGAAAGATGAGAAGGTGCTGTGAACTTAAGACTTTCTCTTTATAACTTCTCCAATCTGTGTCCTGAAGAACTAGGAGGATGAACAGCCCATGACCCATGTTAGGAGCAGATGGCTGGGAGGTAAGTGCTCTGGATGGTAAGCGGGCTCTGTGAGTTCAAATCATTATTTTACCGCTTTATACATCCACCGGTCCTTGTCCTGGAGAAATAGGCGGACGAGCACTCCGTGGTATGTAAGGCGTGTTTGGCTTGTTGGTAAGTGCGCTGGATGGTGGCAAGGTGCTGTGGGTTCAAACCTCTCCTTTACAATTCCACCAATCTTTGTCCCGGAGAAATAGGAGGACGAACACATTAGTAGGTGTGAGGAGGAGATGGCTCAGAGGACTAATAGCCCATAATGTGTGCTGAAGGAATGATGGGGCTGAGAGTTCAAATCCCTGAGTGGTCTCCTAATGACTCTGCACAGGTCATCTCACCTCCAGTGTCCCCAGCAGTGCTGCCTGGAATAGATGGTGACACCACAGAAGATTGTGGGTGACAGCAGACAAGGTGAAAAAAGTTTCAGGTAAAAATGTAGATGCAACTTCTGCATAGGCAGTGTATGACAGGTGGTGACTTTCACTTGAGAAGTGTCTGCTTTTTTTATTGGTACGTTAAAAAAAAACTTTTAATGCATTCTTTCACCACCTGCTGGTGCCACTTGGACTCAAACCCTTCATATTCTCATGCACCTGCAGGCCCTCCAAGTCACTGGCTGGCATGCCACTCTAGGTCACAGGCCAGGGGCACCATGTTGTATGGCACTCTTGGTCACAAGCCAGAGACAACCTGAGAGGAGAGGAGAGGTGAAGTGAACTGTTCAGAATCACTAGGAGATGAGGGCTCATGGATTTGAACTCACAATCCTGAGAGCCACAGCCAGAGTACTTACCCTCTGAGCCATCTTCTCCTCTCACACAGATGCGTTCGTCCATCATACTTCAAAAGATCTCACTTCAACATAAAAAAAAAATGCAGATCACCATCCTCAGAAGGTAAATGTCTCTGGAATTGTTAGGAGAACATTATCTTGGGTCACCCACTATCTCCTCTGCGTCTAGGCAGACACGTCATAATGTTGTTTTGAGGCAACCAGCTCAGGATATGTGGCCAGGCCTCAGGTACTCACATACATGCAGTGGGTAGCCGAGGGTTTAAAGGGCAGAGGTGACCAAGGTCACTGTAGATGGGCAATAAGAACAGACCAGAGATTGAAGCTCCATGTGGCTCTTTTGCAAAGTAGTAGTAGCGGGACGATGGTAGGAAAGAGAGCGCAACACCTACACCCTGCAGATAATATCATGATTCAGTCCCTCAATATTTACCCACTTCCGTAGTAAAGCGGACAAAAGCAGCCAATTCAAAGGCATCCAGTGGATGCTCAGCCTGATCAGCCTACGTCAGAGCGAGTCTTCAGAGACATGGCGAGCACAAAGGCAATGGCAGCGGCTCTGAATGTGAAAGGCGATCCAAGGCTAACTTGTTACCAGAATAGGGACTGGAAAACACCTAATGCACAACCCAGTGCCTGAAGGTGACCTCCAGTCTAACCCCCAATGTCCAGTCCAGGGCTGAGGATACACTGATCTGGATAGGTGCCACCTACAGACCAGCTCTGACAGTGATGTAATGAGGAATCTTGAAGAAAACTTTGAAGAAGAATCGAAGAAAAAGAAAATGGTTGGACTAATCCTAAGAAAAGACATCTGTCCTCCTGGGGCACCAGCAGTGTGCCAAGTAGAGGAGGGGGTTATTTTGGCTGGTAGTGGTCAAACCCCTCAGTAGGCCGCAGTAAAACCGGTATAGGACTGTGTCCCTCAATGGACAAAAAAAAAAAAAAAAGAGATTCTGAACAATCTCAGAAGTGTCTCAACCCGAAATACATAGCGCGGAACCTGAAACCTTTCATAGCCCTTCTATCCCATTGCTAAAATCTTGAGATTTCACAACATTGCGGTTTGAAAACGTGAAAATCATTTCTAGAAACAGAAGTGTAAAGGAGGCCAAACCAGACAGGACTGAAGCACACTATTATCTATAGAAGCCGAGGGAACGGATGCACTAAGAGCACACAGGGGTATGATACACCGGCCAGAGGGGACATGGGCACCTGGAGGGGCAGAAACTTGGTGGAGGATACCCCAGGAAGATGGCACTACAATCACACTCTGGGGAAAATGTCCCAGAAAAAGGGGGCATTATACAAGCTTGGTGAAGGATATCCTAAGAAGGCCACACACACTTGGTAGAGAATATCCATGGAAGGGGCACCACACACACTTAGTGGAGGACATTGCGGGAGAGGGCGGACACCACAAACACTTTGTTGGAGATATCACAGGAAGGAGGCCACATATGCTTGGTGGAGGATATTGAGGGAAGGGGGAACCATTGAGGTAATCCTGCGAAGACTCCATGCACTCTGTGGAGGATATCTCGGGAAGGGGTACCACACAAACTCAGTTGGAGTATATTCCAGGAAGAGAGCACCACACACATTCAGTGGACACTGCAGGAAGGGGCAGACACACAAACACTTTGCAGAAGATATCACAGGAAGGATACACATTCTTGGTGGAGGATATTCAGGGAAAGGGGAACCATTGAGGTAATCCTGCGAAGAAGACACAACACACATTTGGTTGAGGATATCACTGAAAGGAGGATACACATGCTTGGTGGAGGATATCGAAGGAAGAGGCACCACACACACTCAGTGGAGTATATTCCAGGAAAGGAGCGCCACACACATTCAGTGGAGAACATTACATAAAGAGAGCGGACACCACAAACACCTTGTGGAAGGTATTACAGGAAGGAGGCTACACATGCTTGGTGGAGTATATTAAGGGAAGAGAGAACTACACACACTTCGTGGAAAAAAGGGGAATCATAGAGATAACCCTGCAAAGAAGACACCACAAACTCTGTGGAGGATATCTCGGGAAGAAGCACCGCACACACACACTCGGTGGAAAATATCATAGGAAGGGAGTACCACACGCACTCGGTGGAGGATATCTCAGGAAGGGGGCACCACACAGATTCGGTGGAGGATATAATGGGGAGGGGGTACTGATATCTCAGGAAGGGGCCACCACACACACTCGGTGGAGGATATCATGGGAAGGGGGTACCACACACACTCGGTGGAGGATATCTCATGAAGTCGACACCACACACTCGGTGAAGGAAATCATGGGATGGGGGCACCATACACACTCGGTGGAGGAGATCTTGGGAAGGGGGCACCACACACATACTCGGAGGATATCTCTGGAAGGGGTCACCGCACACACTCTGTGGAGGATATCTCAAGAAGGGGGCACCACACAGATTCAGTGTAGGATATAATGGGAAGGGGGTACTGATATCTCAGGAAGGGGCCACCACACACACACACATTCGGTGGATGATATTATGGGAAGGGGGTACTACACACACAAACTTGGTGGAGGACATCATGGGAAGGGGGTACTAATCTCTCAGGAAAGGTGTCACCACACAGACTCGGTGGAGGATAACGTGGGAAGGGGGCACCACACAGACTCAGTGGAGGATATCATGGGAAGGGGGTACTGATATCTCAGAAAGGGGTCACCACACACAGACTCAGTGGAGGATATCATGGGAAGGGGGTATTGATATCTCAGGTAGGGGTCACCACACACACTCGGTGGAGGATATCTTGGGAAGGGGTCACACCACACACACACTCAGTGGAAGATATCTCAGGAAGGAGTCACCACACACACTCAGTGAATGATGTCTTGGGAAGGGGTCACCACACACACTTGGTGGAGGATATCTCAGGAAGGGGACCGCACGCACACTCGGTGGAGGATATCATGGGAAGGGGGTACTACACACACTCGGTGGAAGATATCATGGGAAAGGGGTACTACACACACTCGGTGGAAGATATCTCGGGAAAGGGGGCACCACACAGACTCGGTGGAGGATATCATGGGAAGGGGGTACTACACACACTCGGTGGAAGATATCATGGGAAAGGGGTACTACACACACTCGGTGGAAGATATCTCGGGAAAGGGGGCACCACACAGACTCGGTGGAGGATATCATGGGAAAGGGGGTACCTATATCGCAGGAAGGGGGCACCACACACACACACACACACACAGTGGAGGATATCTCAGGAAGGGGTCACACCACACACACACTCGGTGGAAGATATCTCAGGAAGGGGTCACCACACCGACTCGGTGGAGGATAACATGGGAAAGGGGGCACCACACACACACTCGGTGGAGGATTTATCAGGCAGGGGGTCACCACACACACTCGGTGAAGGATATCTCGGGAAAGGGTCACCACACATACACAGTCAGTGGAGGATATCTCGGGAAGGGGTCAACACACACACGCACTCGGTGGAGGATATCTCAGGAAGGGGTCACCACACACACACAGTTGGTGGAGGATATCCCGGGAAAAGGTCGACACACACACACGGTGGAGGATATCTCGGGAAGGGGGCACCACACAGACTCGGTGGAGGATAATATGGGAAGGTGGGTACCGATATCTCAGGAAGGGGTCACCACACACACTCGGTGGAGGATGTCATGGGGGGGTACCACACACACTCGGTAGAGGATATCATGGGAAGGGGTAGAGACACACACACTCGGTGGAGGACATCTCGGGAAGGGGTCACCACACACACACACAGTTGGTGGAGGATATCCTGGGAAGGGGGCACCCCACAGCCTCGGTGGAGGATAATATGGGAAGGGGGGTACCGATATCTCAGGAAGGGGTCACCGCACACACTCGGTGGAGGATGTCATGGGGGGGTACCACACACACTCGGTAGAGGATATCATGGGAAGGGGGTACTGATCTCTCAGGAAGGGTTCACCACACACAGTCAGTGGATGATATCATGGGAAGGGGGCAACACACAGACTCAGTGGAGGATATCATGGGAAGGGGGTACTGATATCTCAGGAAGGGGGTCACCACACACACTTGGTGGAAGATATCTTGGGAAGGGGTCACCACACACTCAGTGGAGGATATCATGGGAAAGGGGTACCGATAACTCAGGAAGGGGGCACCACACACACTTGGTGGAGGATATCTGGGAAGGGGTCACCACACACTCAGTGGAAGATATCATGGGAAAGGGGTACTGATATCTCAGGAAGGGGGCACCACACACACACGGTGGATGATGTCTCAGGAAGGGGACACCACGCACACTCGGTGAAGGATGTCTCAGGAAGGGGGTCACCACACACACTCAGTGTAGGATTTCTCAGAAAGGGGTCACCACACACACTCTGTGAATATCTCAGGAAGGGGGCACCACACACACTTGGTGGAGGATATCTTGGGAAGGGGTCACCACACACTCAGTGGAGGATATCATGGGAAAGGGGTACCGATGTCTCAGGAAGGGGGCACCACACACACACACTCGATGGATCTCAGGAAGGGGACACCACACACACTCGATGGAGGATATCTCAGGAAGGGGACACCACGCACACTCGGTGAAGGATGTCTCAGGAAGGAGGTCACCACACACACTCAGTGTAGGATTTCTCAGAAAGGGGTCACCACACACACTCAGTGGAGGATATCATGGGAAAGGGGTACCGATGTCTCAGGAAGGGGGCACCACACACACACACTCGATGGATCTCAGGAAGGGGACACCACACACACTCGATGGAGGATATCTCAGGAAGGGGACACCACGCACACTCGGTGAAGGATGTCTCAGGAAGGAGGTCACCACACACACACTCTGTGGAGGATATCTCAGGAAGGGGACACCACACACACTCGGTGAAGGATGTCTCGGGAAGGGGGTCACCACATGCATACAGGTGGCATCGGAATTAGCGGAACAAAGGAGCAGACAAGAAGCGAGGCGTGCCGAGTAGGAAAACCAGGACTTTTTCTGTTTAATACTAGATTCTCAGGAGCTGAGACTGCAGAGTACATCCATTGCTAGAATCGGGAATACAGAGATTTACAGAGATTAACATCAAAACAATCCACTAAGGTTATGTCTCTCCTCTCTTTGTAAAAATGAAAGAAATTAGCAGCAAATTACAGAACCCGATGGGGCCGGGCACGCCACTCTGTAGTGCTTCTAGACTGTAGAAACCTTTTGCTTCCATTATTATTATAAAAACAACAAAAATGACATTTCTACACCGGTAAGAAAAAAAAACAAAACAAAAACAAAAACCTCAGAAACACAAGCACACACACACACAGAGGAATATATATATATATATATATTTATATCGCTGCTCGCTCGGAATCCTGTGATTGTCAGTCGGAGCCTTGTCGTCGTCTTCTCGTATAATGACTCGATTACAATAAATTTATTTCCCTTTATTATTATTATTTTGCCATGAAAATGATGTGGAAGTGGGTGAGCCGCGGAAAGTATTACATACTCCACACCGGCTTAGCAGTAAGAAAATATTCAAAACACTTCTCTGGCTTTATTTATTTTTTTTTTAATAAAATATTCTTCTTATTTTTCTTCTTTTTATACTGAAAGGAATTTCATTTTTTTCTGTGTCGGGAGCTGGCGGCCGGGACGACAGAACGCGGAGCTGTATACGTCAGACGCGGCTCCGCGGAGCCCACATGTATAGTATTGCTTTACACCCACGCTTATATACTCATGTATATATATAATATATGTATATATACACACCCCTTACTTGGCACATTATTAAACAAATCTCTTTTTTTTTTTTTTTTTTTATAAGGACATTAAAACCGACAAAACAAAATCCTTAGGCTTTGCTTGAGTTTTGTAACCTCCGTTGGCCAGGACGTCCTTGTTCCCGGGCGCTGGGAGGTTATGGGGGCCCTGCAGGTCCGTCTAGGGGGATGGGGGGGTAGTGTGGACTCTTGTCCAGGTGAGGGCGCTCTCTATTATGTGAATTGTTCAGGTAAAGTGCCTCTTGGCGGTTGTCCGATATTGGGGGGAAATAAATATAGGCGGATCTGATGGGATGGTTTGGCTGAGCTGCCATATAAGTGCCTTTTATCATCTACTCTTCCCCCGGGGGGGGGACATGGCCGCCCTGTAATGAAGGAGCGCTCAGAGGGAGTCCAGCTTCCACCCTGTACATCCCAATTGGACGCTGAGGTTCCAGTTTGTGGCACGGGTATTCCTTCATCCAATCGGGAGGGATCCCCCTTCCTGCGGTTCTCCGGGATGGCCGCCATGTTTTTTGGAGAGGAAAGTGCTGTTTCCGGGCAAAGTGCGTAAAAGACTGGACAGGAGTGGGGGGGGGGGGGGGGCACGGATCATCATGGAAGGACAGCAGAGACGTCCATCAAAGAGACGGGAAGAAGTGACCACACAGCACAGGAAGCCGCCATGACAGGGCCTGCAGGGCTCCGCCCACAATGCTTGCAATACGCACACAGTGCACAATGGGCTCCGGAACGTTTTCTGCTCCTTCTGGGTGATGGTAGGTGCTATGGCAGACATGGAGCCCCCCGCAGGGTCCATAGTAAGGTCCCACAGCCTCCTCTATATTCCAGACACAACAGGCCCCGCCCTCACTTCCTGAAGACGCATTCGGGTAGGTTGAGCGTGCGTCTCCTCAGCTTTCTGCAGGGACCCTCCTCCAGCAGATACGTCACATCGATGGCTGCAGAGAGAGAGAGAGAGCAGGCATGTCAGGAATACCCAGAGTGGTCAAAATCCCTCCCCCAAGTCTACGGGCACCACCAACCATCTGAGCAGAAATAGCCAATAAGATGCAAACGCGGCAATATACACTAAAACCTACCAAAGTTCAGATTGGTCAGATTCACCAACATGCATATCATTGCATATATTGAGTCTTACCCATCACCCCTCCCCCAGCTGTTGCGTTCCCTGATCTGGAGACCCCCACTGTATAAGGGGGCCAGTGTCTCAAATACAAATCCGGAATTAACCTGTGCAAGTTGCATGGAAACTCCTCCCTCCCGACAGCCCGATCTACAGTGAAAGTGAAGGGCGGCCTCAGCCTGAGCTCCTGTCGTGCTTCAGGGGGCGTGGCTTGGGAGGAGCTCAGGCTGAGGGCAGAGTTTTCATACAACCTGCACATGCCCCGGTGACTTGGTGCACGGTGTTGATGACATCACTTATATTGGGTCAGGTGAGAAGTGGCCTCTGATTGGTTGCTGGCACTCACCGTTCTTGCTCGGTAGTTTGTCCAGCAGGTGGAGGAGGATCCGGTTGAGCTTGTCTCTTTTGGCTTGCTGTCTCTCGAGGGAGCAGAGACGTAGCGGGGGGCTTTCACTCTCCACTGTGGCGCTATCTCCACTCTCCAGCTGCGTGGAGCCCACCTCCGAGTCCTCCTGTACTGTCGGGTCATGGTTCACCATCAGATCTTCCATTAAGGGCATGGGGTCCTCCTGCTGGAGATCCGCGTTGGGTGGTTTGGGCCGTTCGGACTTCCATGATGACCTATTGATAAAACGGCACACAACGCGGGGTCTGGTAAAGGGATGTATGAGCAGGATGAGAACATGAGTGCAGATCAGTGAGGAGAGCGTGCTCACCTGCCGCCGTTCCTCTTGTAATTATCTGGCACATAGTGAGGCTGTAAAACAAGATGGAGGAGGTTTACAATGCAGGAGTCACGGGGCCCCACCCCATTCCATACCAAAATCTTCAATTTCTTCGGATGGCGCGGGGAAGAGTCAGAGCTCTTGTCAGGTTTCTACTTCCTCCTGTCCCTGTGAAACCCTTACAAGAAATGAGGGTGTCACCAGGACAGGAGGTCCCATTGTATGAAGTTCTATCCTTAATTTCCTGTCCTGGCAGGAAGTGAGGGGAACTCTCCCCAAAAGTAGTCCAAAAGGAAAGAGAGAACCGGCAAACCCGGAATCCATAGGAATATCTTTATTGCTTACATGATGTAGAGTATACAAAAGTGCTAACGCATTTCGGCAAGTTTCCTTGATCACAGCTGTGATCAAGGCTACTTGCCGAAATGCGTTAGCCCATTTTATACTCTACATCATGTAAGCAATAAAGATATTCCTATGGATTCCGGGTTTGCCGGTTCTCTCTTTCCTTTTTGACTACTATCGATGGCTGGAGGACATTTGAGCCACTTGTTTTTGGATTCCATCTTTGATTCACAAGTGGTTCCCAGTTGTGAACACTGCATCTGTTTCTCATTTTTCTAAGTCTCCCCGAGACGACATAAAAACCCTTCCCCACTCCATCCGATGTTTAGCCTGGAGTTCTGTCCCCAACCCCCCCCCCCCCCCCCCCCCCCCCCCCCCCCCCGGTGTCACAGCATAGGCGCTACTTACAGAGAAGTCTCTTTTTGGGGCCATCTTCTTGGAGAAGTGGTCGAAGGCGTAGCTCTTAGTGCAGACCGGGTAGCGGTTCCGGTGAATTTTGTAGAATAAGTGCGCAGATTTGTCGAGCCGGTAGTCACAGATATAAACGTCTTGCTCCTTCACTCCCTTTGGCCGGCCTGCGGAGAAGACACAGAGGGTGTCACAGAAACCATGTCCTGTGCGTCCCGTACATCAGACGCAGCGAAGGACTCCCCCATGGGGAGACACTCACCTTTGCAGTACGTATACAGGTCCAGCACGCAGCATGTTCCCACCACGGCCTCCAGCGGGATGATCTCATACAGCGGCATGCGGAAAAGCTCATTGTGGTAAAACTTGCGTGATGGCGCGTGGTGCGTCTCGTGGGGCCGAAAATAGTGATGACCAAAGGCGAATCGTTCACCCCTGTGGAGGAAGAAGAAGAAGAACCATGATGCAGATATAGGGAGATAATGGGAAGTCCTTTGCTTAAGAGTCCATTGAAGGACACGGGAATTCAGATACTGTTGGGTTATACTGTCGTCTACAGGGGGATTGGTAAACTGAAAATATGTAGGCCAGCCCCAGGAAAATGCTTCCTCCCCCCAGCATGCCTCAGTTTGTAGCAAGCATTACCAACAGCATGAAATCACACAGAGAGGGGGAGGGATCTGAGTCCCTCAAATGTCTCCAAGAAAAGGAACTTACAGTAAGTACAATAAACTTTTTTTCTGGTCCATTGATGGACACAGGAATTCAGATCCAGTCTGGATGCCCAAAAGTAGTCCAACTGAGGGATGGACAACAATGACTAACAGGCCCAGAAAGGACTGGGGACCAAAGCCCAAATCTGAACCGGATGAGGCCGAACCCCTGGACACGACCAGCGAAGAACACTGCCAAGGGGGAATAGATCCACAGAGAGGGATCCCACCATGAATCAGAACCCACCAAAAACAGGCAGGTCAAAGTTTTCCCACAACATGATGAGGTCAACAAGAAAAAGGGCCAAGTCCTTGGAAGGAACTAAACAAAAAGTAGGTCCTGGTGAAAAACAAAAAACAAACATAAGCTCTAAAAGGGAAGGACCTGAGATCCCTTGCTAAACAAGACTTGTCAGGGAAACCCTGGAATCAGAGTTGGGGTTATTATATTTTCTTTCTTTATTCAGTTTTTTCATATAATATAATATTGTCAGAAACCATGACTCAGACCGAGACAGAAGTATAGTTAAATCACACTTGTTTAATAATAAAAGTAAATAGAACAAACATAGTCAAAACATAGCCAAAGTTCGGTAACCGGAACGGATAGTCTGACAAGCCAGAAAGTCAGGAAGCCAGAGATCAGCGTAGTGGAACAGCAAGCAGGATCTGGAGCCAGAATAAATGTCAGCCAGTCAAGTCTTTAACAGGAATGCAGGAGTTAGTCTCTGTGATGTTGACCAAGGTGAAGGCAGAGATCATCTGGGCTGGACAGCTTAAGTAGGCAGGACTGATGAGCAGGATATCATCAGCAGGTGAGTCACTGTGGAGAGATAGGAGCTGGCAATTAGCCGACAGCTGAGCAGCCAGCTCAGAGGATGGAAGGGCTGAGCTCAGCCCTGACAAATATTTTCTGTTGGCTGAAATGGATGGACTTGTGTATTTTTATATGAACCTCAACAGCCTCATAGGAGTGGAATTTCACTCACTACTCTGAGAAGAAACTCAAAAATGTGATCACAAGAAGTCAACAAGATTGAAGAGATAATAAGCAACCCTCAAGGGGGGCAGAAAATGTAATGGAGACCCAAGAATGACGACAACGCACCCTTTCCAAAGCCCGGAAGTACTACTGAGGTTAATGCAGAGTAATCCAGTTGAAGGCCAATACTGACCATCCTGATATCTAGCCACAGGTTTAGGAATACTTCTGATCCCCCAGGTCAAGTCCTGTCCTAGTGCCAAGATATCTGTGGAAGGGGGATAGAATATTCTGCATGTCAATAGCTAAATGATAAGCTGGGGTCTCCAATGACAACCTTTACTCGCAAGGCCATAGGTGCACCAAAGGGTGTGGGCTCTCCTTCATGACTAGAGGTCCCTAATTTTCCCTGCAGTGAGACTATGACTCATGGTATCTTCCAGCACAGATGCCAGGCCACCTTTCCTGATGTAGAATGTACTCCCACTCCTTCTTGGTGGGTGTCCAACACAGTGAAACCCAGGAAATCTCTCCAGAGTGGGGTCCCAAGCGCAGAGGGCACCACCTGCTCTGGAGTACCAGAAAGCAGCCTCGAAAATGATTGCCCACCAGGAGGAAACCTCTGAACGGGAGAAGACGCCTTATCTGAGGAAACACACAAGGGACTCCCTGGTTCATGAAGACACACACAACGGACACGTCAGGAATTGAACCCAGAACAGCAGAGAATAGGGCTGACATGGATTAGGAAGAGATAGGAGAAAGGAAGACCCCTCTAAGGGAATACAGAATGATGACAGGAGCAAGCCTTTCCACTGAGAGTCTACTAGGATCCACAACACCATCTCTCTGTATTGGTGGTCCTCCGAGTGTTCCACTATAGGGATGCCAGTATAGGCACTGGGTTACACAGAAGTCAATACTCT
Source organism: Aquarana catesbeiana (assembly GCF_042186555.1). Lineage (NCBI taxonomy): Eukaryota > Metazoa > Chordata > Amphibia > Anura > Ranidae > Aquarana > Aquarana catesbeiana. The sequence continues at coordinate 217,706,414 of NC_133336.1, read as the reverse complement.
GGGAGGTATCTGTTGTGTGTGAGCAACACTGTGGATGTGCATCTCTCTCCAGAGGAGGAAAAGTCAATGTTGGTCCTAGTTTAGGTCAGAGGATACCTCTGGAGATGGAGGACACTGGGGGGGGGGGGGGGTATCCAGCAAAACCAAGGGTCTAAGAAGCTATAGGGAAGAGCAGTTTTCTGAAGGGGGAGAGTACTGGCCTGGGTGGAGCCCAACTCCAGAAGACGAACTGACACTGGGACTGCCGCAAGGGGTCAATGGGTGAGAGGAGCCCAAGTGGACAAGGGCAGGTGTCATAATCAGTGAGGTACCATAGGGAAGAGCAGGGAACAACTGAAGCGGGTAGCAGAGGCCAGGAGATACCCTATGAGCACAGATGCACAAACAGCCCCTCACCTGTAGAAATGGGGACACACCTTCATAATGAAAGTTTGCCAAAAGGCTTAGCCTGCGTCTGACTACAAGCCTAATGGGCTGCTTGGGGGCTGGGCTCCAGGGACCTGAGACACCTACTGCAGATGTACATGGATGGGGCTGAACTGACCCCTACCTATAGATCTTACATTGAAGTAGTATGGACTGGAATCCATGATCAGTATCAGATGTAGAACCAAAGAGAAGATGCCCCTTGAAGGCCAAGCCAATCAGATCTTGGTTTCAGTGTTCCAGCATGATAACCAGAGAGCTCTGCGCATCTGTATGGACAGCTGACCCATGTGGGACCTAATGTGATACATCCAAAACTACAGAGTCCCTTCTACTGCTCTCAGTCTCCCCAAAATCTCCCACTTCCTTGCCGCTGTAATCTGACTTCCTGTTAGAGGGTGACTATGTTCGTTCTCCATGGTCCCACTGTATGTACTAATGTAGCCAAACTCTCTTGGTTGCTCCTGAGATGGACTATGAGATGTGTAGTGTTCATAGAGCAGAGCACATGACTGCAACTAACGTACACTGCTCCTTCTACACAAGGGGAAAGGAGAAGTTCGGGAGCTCACAGAGGACATTGCAAATTACATTTGTTCCAAGGGTCTACGCTTGCAGTGGAAATATCGTTTTTCAGGCATGTAACCTATTCTGCTGCGGATTGACGACTAAGGCTGGAGCCAGTATAGGACAAGGGCAGAACCTGCCAGAAGAACTCCAACGGCCTTGTTAGCAGAATTCTTAAAAAGGTAAGTACACTCTCTACCTATCTAGGTGGAGTAGAGTATAGACTAGTTTACCAAACTTCCTCACAATGGGGAACCATTGCGGCACTCTCTCAGGTGGGGCCCCTTCAGGGTGTTTTCATCTGCACAGAGGAACACCTCAGAGGGCTGGGGTAGTGGAAAGGTCTTTGTAGCTGCAGGAGCTCTAAGAAAGCCATGGCTGGAGAAGACAGCACATGCCGCGTCATATACACTGACTCCATAAGGACTGAAATGAGGCCCTGCGAATCAGAGGCGCTGGCAGGAGGCTGCAATTCTAGAGGGACCCTGAATCTGAGATGGGCACAGCCTCCGGTGGCCTGGCCTGTTCTCAGGGCTCTGGAGGGTCGGAGGTAGAATGTGCAGAAAATGGTGCTTGGTGGCTACTAGAGCCTTCATGGTCAGTATTTGGAGAAAATGGCCAGATAGTCTTAGGTGGTGGTAAAGTCTCCTAACCACTGGGAAGGTAGATGGGCTTCACTCAGCTGGAGATGAAGTGACTCCGATCATGAAGACCCCATAACTACAAAGTCATTTTAATCCAGGTGTCTGCTTCCTCGGAGGTTAGAGACCCCCGAAACAGTCAGGAGAGTCGGTTGGGGTCACCTATAGCAGCGGGACTGTCCCCTATGTGCAGAAATGTGGTGTCTGCCTTTCAGTGATGTCACTGAGTGCGGGACAAGGCTTCAGATGATCCCAAACCCAGCCTGCTGGTACAGATAAGTGTTGGGGGGATGGAGGTGATCAGGTAAGGTAGGGGGGCAGCAGGAACAGACTAGAGATGGAATTCAAAGTGATGCTTTTCAAAGCAGGAGCAGCAGTGAGATGGCGCCTCTTTTACGATTGGCGAGATGGCGCCTCCCCTACGCTCAATGAGATGGCGCCTCCCCTACGCTCAATGAGATGGCGCCTCCCCTACGCTCAATGAGATGGCGCCTCCCCTACGCTCAATGAGATGGCGCCTCCCCTACGCTCAATGAGATGGCGCCTCCCCTACGCTCAATGAGATGGCGCCTCCCCTACGCTCAATGAGATGGCGCCTCCCCTGCGCTCAATGAGATGGCGCCTCCCCTGCGCTCAATGAGATGGCGCCTCCCCTGCGCTCAATGAGATGGCGCCTCCCCTACGCTCAATGAGATGGCGCCTCCTCAACGCTCAATGAGATGGCGCCTCCCCTACGCTCAATGAGATGGCGCCTCCCCTACGCTCAATGAGATGGCGCCTCCCCTACGCTCAATGAGATGGCGCCTCCCCTACGCTCAATGAGATGGCGCCTCTTCTACCCTCGGTAAGATGGCGCCTCTTCTACCCTTGGTGAGATGGCGCCTCCTCAACGCTCAATGAGATGGCGCCTCTTCTACCCTCGGTAAGATGGCGCCTCCTCTACCCTCGGTGAGATGGTGCCTCCTCTACCCTCGGTGAGATGGCGCCTCCTCTACCCTCGGTGAGATGGCGCCTCCTCTACCCTCGGTGAGATGGCGCCTCCTACCCTCGGTGAGATGGCGCCTCCTCTACCCTCGGTGAGATGGCGCCTCCTCTACCCTCGGTGAGATGGCGCCTCCTCTACCTTCGGTGAGATGGCGCCTCCTCTACCCTCGGTGAGATGGCGCCTCCTCTACCCTCGGTGAGATGGCGCCTCCTCTACGGTGAGATGGTCCACACATCAGACTCCACCCAGCTGATGAGGACAGTCCCTAAGTCCCTAAGCGGTAATGCCCAGTGGTGCAAATAATGCTCCAAGTGCTTTAGCCTTCCTCACCAGAGTGAGTCTTCAGAGACCAGGCAATGTCAATGCAGATAACTTTTGTCCCTACACTCAGGTCTGTACAATGCAGAGCCCGGGGCCCAGAAGTCACAATCCAGCATGGCCTCATAGGCCTCCAGTCCAGCTATGGCCTCCAAAGTAAGGCTTAGGAAAGACCGGCCTGGAGACCAGCCCAAGCAGCGATGTAATGAGGAATTGTGATTTAAGTCAATGGAATCCAAGGATGATTGAAGAAACAAGGCGAGCAAACATTGGTTAGACTTTCCCCATCTCCTAGGACACCAGTAAAACACTAAAGCATGCTGGGTAAGGGCGGGGTTATCCTGGGGCTGGCCATTTGCCAATACTGGTGGTAAAACCGGATAGAATGTAAGTTCCCGTGTCCCTCAATGGAGCAGGAATGTAATCTATAAGACCAGGCGCCCCTCCCCCAGGCAGATCACAGGACAGCAGACTTACTTCTCGTTCTTCCACAGCTTCTCTATACGGAAGATGTCGAGTTTATCGCGGTTGATGTGAGATAAGAGCCGGTAGGATTGTCTCACCGGCTGTCCGTCTGGCGTCCGCCGGCTGTCCCTCATGAGATACACGCAGTCTCCTGGGAAGACAAACATAATGGAGGAGATGTGTCAGATCCGTGTGAAATAACACCCCGCCCCCCTTTCCGCGTACCGCTCTGCCCATCGGGGCCCCTCGGATTACCGGCTACATGCAAGGTTTGGGGATCAGGTGACCCACTTTACCACCCCCCCCACCCCCCCCCCCCAGGGTGCAGCCAATCGCCAGGCCCAAACACTGGGGGGGGAAGGGTGGAAAGTCAGCGGGGATTTGGCAAGGTGAGGTAAGTATACACGTGTGGGAGAAGGTCTGTCAAGAGACCCGGTCATATCGTCCTGAAGAAGCAAACGGATTTCTTTAAAACCATCAAATCTCATACAATGATATGTGGAGCTGCAGTTATGAGCAAATCTTCTTTTCCCGTCTACAAGGCAAGCTTGGCCCCGCCCCCTTCTGAACCTACCTGTGGCCTCCTGAGGTCATCAATCACAACGAAGGCCCATTAGGGAGGAAGGGCCGTGGTAGGTGGTTGGGGGGGGGGGGGGGGCATGCTTGACTTTTTACAGGAAAAGTTGGAATTTGGATCTAAGCTTCAGCTGCCCAAATCTCGGCCCTTCCGATGGTCTTCACTTAAAGAGGAACTCCGGGCTCCCCGGAAAAAACTAAAAGCCAGCAGCTACAAATCCGGTACAAATCCTGCAGCTGCTGACTTTTAATATAAAGACACTTACCTGTCCGGGGATCCAGCGACGTCCTCACCCGAGCCAATTCTTCAATCGGGTGTGGGTGACGCCATCTTAAGTAAGGGACACAGGCAGCGAGGCCTTCTGGGTTTCCTATTGTGCATGCGCGAGCAGCGCCATGCTTTGTGAATGGTCCCGCAGTCCTCTGGGACCTACGATGTGTTCCAGGAGGCTGCGGGGGAAGGAGAGGACAATGCGGCACATCTGACCAGAAGTGGGAGAGGGTACCCAAAGTGTCAAATGTAGCAGTGAAAGGGGGGGAGGGGCAAACAAGCGGAACTTCCCCTTTTGGGTGAAGTTGCACTTTAAGGTTACCCCAGCTTCATCGTCCAGTCAGACTGACAGCATTCCTCTTACCTCAAGGGGTGACCACCTATGCCCCCCCATCTTTCTAATCAGGACAGGGGTGACCTAGGAAGCATGTGGCCCTCCTCAGCCGTGCCAGCTGGTGGGAACCGGCACTAAACTGGTCTGGTGGGGTGGAGGTTTCGAACAGGTTTATACTGCCCCTCTATGGCCACCCAGAGCCAATACTTAGGGCTGCCCTCACTGCAGGTGGCGGGGAAGATGGCACTACTCTGGTTGGTCTGAGGGATCCTGATCTCACCAAGGTGGACCAATAAGTTGGTGGGGAAGAGGAAGCTTTGCTGTGATCCTGAAATGCCCGCTACACAGTGATCTTTGCTGGTCAGAGGACGATGTGGCAATAGTCTGCAGAGGTCGTCCCCAACCCCCCCCCCCCCCCCCGTGTCTGCAGGACGGTGTGCAGAGGCCCCGGACTCTTGGGAGGCGGCGTACCTTGTCGGAGGAGCAGATCGTCCCGCAGGAGGCAGATGAAATAGATGAATCCCGGCTGGGCGTAGTGAGGACACGGGATCATGGGAACTTCCTGCAATAGAACATTCCGGGGTCACTCCCTGCACATGGTGTGAGCTCCCCCAATAAAATAAAAAACCCGACCCTCCTTACCCGATCCACCGGCCGCGGGTCACACTGCTCACACAGGTAATGTTCCACGTCTGACGTCATCCCCATACAGTCACAGTGCTGCCAGACCTGTGGGGACGCCACACACCAATGTCAGGGGGTGGTACAAAGTGAGACCCCCACCAATGAGATCCCTCAACAATGAGACCCCCCAACAATGAAACAACGAGACCCCCCAACAATGAAACCCCCCCAACAATGAAATCCCCCAACGAGACCCCCCCAACAATGAGACTCTCCAACAACGAGACTCCCAAACAATGAGACCCCCCCCCCCAACATTGAGACCCCCCAACAATGAGACCTCCCCAACGAGACTCCCAACAATGAGACCCCCCAACCATGACATCCCTCAACAATGAGACCCCCCAGACTCCCCGAGACCCCCCCCCCCAATGAGACTCTCCAACAACGAGACTCCCAAACAATGAGACCCCCCCCAACATTGAGACCCCCCAACAATGAGACCTCCCCAACGAGACTCCCAACAATGAGACCCCCCAACCATGACATCCCTCAACAATGAGACCCCCGAGACTCCCCGAGACCCCCCCCCAATGAGACTCTCCAACAACGAGACTCCCAAACAATGAGACCCCCCCCAACATTGAGACCCCCCAACAATGAGACCTCCCCAACGAGACTCCCAACAATGAGACCCCCCAACCATGACATCCCTCAACAATGAGACCCCCGAGACTCCCCGAGACCCCCCCCCAATGAGACTCTCCAACAACGAGACTCCGAAACAATGGGACCCCTCCCCCAACATTGAGACCCCCCAACAATGAGACCCCAACAATGAAAACCCCCCCAATGAGACTCTCCAACAACGAGACTCCCAAACAATGAGACCCCCCCCAACATTGAGACCCCCCAACAATGAGACCTCCCCAATGAGACTCCCAACAATGAGACCCCCCAACCATGACATCCCTCAACAATGAGACCCCCCCCAACAATGAGACTCTCCAACAACGAGACTCCGAAACAATGGGACCCCTCCCCCAACATTGAGACCCCCCAACAATGAGATCCCCCCAACGAGACTCCAACAACGAGACCCCCCCCCCAACGAGACCCCAACAATGAAAACCCCCAACAATGAGATCCCCTCCAACAACGAGACTCTCCAACAATGAGACCCCCCCATCGGTGACCACTCACCATACATTTCTCGCACTGAATCATCAGCCCCTCGTCCTTGTAGAGGCCGCAGATACAGCGAATGATGTCATCCTCCTTCTCATGTCCGCCATCTTTATCACACAAGGAGGTCTCAGAGCTGTCCGCCTCGCTCGCCGTCTCCCCCATGATTTCATCGATCTGTGCCGAGGACTCGTGCCGCGCGCTGTAATACGCCTTCCTCAGCCGGCACACATCCCGGCCAATAGCGGACTTCCTCCCGTGGTATTTCTGGAAGGGAAGCAGAGCGGTGATTTCCCGACTCGGTCATTCTATGGAGATAATGGAGGTGAGGGAGGTGCTTACCTCAGCATTGCGGAAAACCTTCAACATGTCCGTATCAAACGCCTCCACCGTCTTATAATGACCGCTAAGAATCTGCTTCTCAATGGTCAGCAAGTCCAGGGGGTCCCCCACCTTCTCATAGTAATACGGGTTCCTGGGGGGGCAAAGAAGAGACGTGACCCTAATATTCTACAGAGTGACCCCATCCCCCCCACCGTGTACAGAGTGACCCCATCCCCCCCACCGTGTACAGAGTGACCCCATCCCCCCACCGTGTACAGAGTGACCCCATCCCCCCACCTTCTCATAGTAATACGGGTTCCTGGGGGGGCAAAGAGGAGACGTGACCCCAACATTCTACAGAGTGACCCCATCCCCCCCACCGTGTACAGAGTGACCCCATCCCCCCACCTTCTCATAGTAATATGGGTTCCTGGGGGGGCAAAGAGGAGACGTGACCCCAATATTCTACAGAGTGACCCCATCCCCCCACCGTGTACAGAGTGACCCCATCCCCCCACCTTCTCATAGTAATACGGGTTCCTGGGGGGGCAAAGAGGAGACGTGACCCCAACATTCTACAGAGTGACCCCATCCCCCCCACCGTGTACAGAGTGACCCCATCCCCCCACCGTGTACAGAGTGACCCCATCCCCCCACCTTCTCATAGTAATACGGGTTCCTGGGGGGGCAAAGAAGAGACGTGACCCCAATATTCTACAGAGTGACCCCATCCCCCCACCGTGTACAGAGTGACCCCATCCCCCCACCGTGTACAGAGTGACCCCATCCCCCCACGTGTACAGAGCGACCCCAAATCCAGGGGGTCCCCCACCTTCTCATAGTAATACGGGTTCCTGGGGGGGCAAAGAAGAGACGTGACCCCAACATTCTACAGAGTGACCCCATCCCCCCACCGTGTACAGAGTGACCCCATCCCCCCACGTGTACAGAGTGACCCCAAATCTAGGGGGTCCCCCACCTTCTCATAGTAATACGGGTTCCTGGGGGGGCAAAGAAGAGACGTGACCCCAACATTCTACAGAGTGACCCCATCCCCCCACCGTGTACAGAGTGACCCCATCCCCCCACCGTGTACAGAGCGACCCCAAATCCAGGGGGTCCCCCACCTTCTCATAGTAATACGGGTTCCTGGGGGGGCAAAGAAGAGACGTGACCCCAACATTCTACAGAGTGACCCCAATCCCCCACCGTGTACAGAGTGACCCCATCCCCCCACCGTGTACAGAGTGACCCCATCCCCCCACCGTGTACAGAGTGACCCCATCCCCCCACCGTGTACAGAGTGACCCCAAATCCAGGGGGTCCCCCACCTTCTCATAGTAATACGGGTTCCTGGGGGGGCAAAGAAGAGACGTGACCCCAACATTCTACAGAGTGACCCCATCCCCCCCACCGTGTACAGAGTGACCCCATCCCCCCACCTTCTCATAGTAATACGGGTTCCTGGGGGGGCAAAGAAGAGACGTGACCCCAATATTCTACAGAGTGACCCCATCCCCCCACCGTGTACAGAGTGACCCCATCCCCCCACGTGTACAGAGTGACCCCAAATCCAGGGGGTCCCCCACCTTCTCATAGTAATACGGGTTCCTGGGGGGGCAAAGAAGAGACGTGACCCCAACATTCTACAGAGTGACCCCATCCCCCCACCGTGTACAGAGTGACCCCATCCCCCCACCGTGTACAGAGTGACCCCATCCCCCCACGTGTACAGAGCGACCCCAAATCCAGGGGGTCCCCCACCTTCTCATAGTAATACGGGTTCCTGGGGGGGCAAAGAGGAGACGTGACCCCAACATTCTACAGAGTGACCTCATCCCCCCACCGTGTACAGAGTGACCCCATCCCCCCACGTGTACAGAGTGACCCCATCCCCCCAGGTGTACAGAGTGACCCCATCCCCCCACCAGGTACAGAGTGACCCCATCCCCCACTGTGTACAGAGTGACCCCAAGTCCAGGGGGTCCCCCACCTTCTCATAGTAATACGGGTTCCTGGGGGGACAAAGAGGAGACGTGACCCCAACATTCTACAGAGTGACCCCATCCCCCCACGTGTACAGAGTGACCTCAAATCTAGGGGGACCCCCCACTTTCTCGTAATAGTACTTACTTTTTCTTGGGTGGAAGACTGATCAGGGGGGCTGCCAGGGTCCTGTTCATGGAATCTGAAGGGGAAGGACATCTGTGTTATATACGAAATACAGTGCCTGGAAAAAGTATTCATACCCCTTGTAATTTCCCACATTTTGTTACACCCAAAACCATAAATGTATTTTATTGGGATTTTATGTGATAGACCAACACAAAGTGTCACATAATTGTGAAGTGGAAGGAAAATGATAAATGATACAAATAAATATGTGAAAAGTGTGTGGGGGAGGGGCATTTGTATGGCGCCCCCCGGAGTCAATACTTTGTAGAACCCCCTTTCTCTACAAGTCTTTTTGGGGGTGTCTCTACCAGCTTTGCACATCTAGAGAGGACATTTCTGCCCATTCTTCTTTGTAAAATATCTCAAGCTCTGTCAGATTGGATGGAGAGCGTCTGTGAACAGCAATTTTCAAGTCTTACCACAGATTCTCAATGTGATTTAGGTCTGGACTGTGACTGGGCCATTCTAACACATGAATATGCTTTGATCTAAACCATTCCATTGTAGCTCTGGCTGGATGTTTCGGGTCGTTGTCCTGCTGGAAGGTGAACCTCCGCCCCAGTCTCAAGTCTTTTGTAGACTCTAATGCCCCGTACACACAATCCTGGGATTTTTTCCGACGGATGTTGGCTCAAACTTGTCTTGCATACACACGGTCACACAAAGTTGTCGGAAAATCTGATCGTTCTGAACGCGGTGACGTAAAACACGTACGTCGGGACTATAAACGGGGCAGTGGCCAATAGCTTTCATCTCTTTATTTATTCTGAGCATGCGTGGCACTTTGTGCGTCGGATTTGTGTACACACGATCGGAATTTCCGACAACGGATTTTGTTGTCGGAAAATTTTATATCCTGCTCTCAAACTTTGTGTGTCGGAAAATCCGATGGAAAATGTCCGATGGAGCCCACACACGGTCGGAATTTCCGACAACACGCTCCGATCGGACATTTTCCATCGGAAAATCCGACCGTGTGTACGGGGCATAACAGGTTTTCTTCTAAGATTGTCCTGTATTTGTCTCCATCCATCTTCCCATCAACTCTGACCAGCTTCCCTGTCCCTGCTGAAGAAAACCATCCCCACCACATGATGCTGCCACCACCATGTTTCACGGTGGGGATGGTGTGTTCAGGGTGATGTGCAGTGTTAGTTTCCCCCACACATAGAGTTTTACTTTTAGGCCATAAAGTTGAATTTTGGTCTCCTCTGACCAGATCACCTTCTTCCACATGTTTGCTGTGTCCTCCACATGGCTTCTCACAAACTACAAACAGGACTTCTTATGACTTTCTTTCACCAATGTCTTTCTTCTTGTCACTCTTCCATAAAGGGCAGATTTGTGGAGAACACGACTAATAGTTGTCCTGTGGACAGATTCTCCCACCTGAGCTGTGGATCTCTGCAGCTCCTCCAGTTACCATGGACCTCTTGGCTCTTCTCTGATGAATGCTCTCCTTGCCCGGCCGGTCAGTTTAGGTGGACGGCCATGTCTTGGTAGGTTTGCAGTTGTGCCATACTCTTTCCATTTTCCGATGATGGATTGAACAGAGCTCCGTGAGATGTTCAAAGCTTGGGAGATTTCTTTATACCCTAACCCTGCTTTATACTTCTCCACAACTTTATCCCTGACCTGTCTGGTGTGTTCCTTGGCCTTCATGATGCTGTTTGTTCACTATGGTTCTCTAACAAACCTCTGAGGGCTTCACAGAACAGCTGTATTTATACTGAGATTAAATGACACACAGGTGGACTCTATTTACTAATTAGGTGACTTCTGAAGACAATTGGTTCCTCTAGATTTTAGTTATCAGAGTAAAGGGGGCTGAATACAAATGTCCCCCCCACTTTTCACATATTTATTTGTATCATTTATCATTTTCCTTCCTCTTCACAATTATGTGACACTTTGTGTTGGTCTATCACATAAAATCCCAATAAAATACATTTATGTTTATTGGTTGTAACATGAAAAATGTGGGACATTTCAAATCCCAGGCTGGGGGCGGGTTCTGGATCCATCAAATCCCAGGCTGGGGGAGGGTTCTGGATCTATCAAATCCCAGGCTGGGGGCGGGTTCTGGATCCATCAAATCCCAGGCTGGGGGAGGGTTCTGGATCCATCAAATCCCAGGCTGGGGGCGGGTTCTGGATCCATCAAATCCCAGGCTGGGGGCGGGTTCTGGATCCATCAAATCCCAGGCTGGGGGAGGGTTCTGGATCCATCAAATCCCAGGCTGGGGGCGGGTTCTGGATCCATCAAATCCCAGGCTGGGGGCGGGTTCTGGATCCATCAAATCCCAGGCTGGGGGCGGGTTCTGGATCCATCAAATCCCAGGCTGGGGGCGGGTTCTGGATCCATCAAATCCCAGGCTGGGGGCGGGTTCCGGATCCATCAAATCCCAGGCTGGGGGCGGGTTCCGGATCTATCAAATCCCAGGCTGGGGGCGGGTTCCGGATCTATCAAATCCCAGGCTGGGGGCGGGTTCCGGATCTATCAAATCACAGGCTGGGGGCGGGTTCCAGATCCATCAAATCCCAGGCTGGGGGCGGGTTCTGGATCTATCAAATCCCAGGCTGGGGGCGGGTTCTGGATCTATCAAATCACAGGCTGGGGGCGGGTTCTGGATCTATCAAATCACAGGCTGGGGGAGGGTTCCGGATCTATCAAATCACAGGCTGGGGGAGGGTTCCGGATCTATCAAATCACAGGCTGGGGGCGGGTTCTGGATCTACAAATTCCAGGCTTGGAGCAGGTTCAGGATCTATCAAATCCCAGGCTGGGGGCAGGTTCTGGATTTATCAAATCACAGGCTGGGGGCGGGTTCTGGATCTACAAATTCCAGGCTTGGAGCAGGTTCAGGATCTACAAATCCCAGGCTTGGAGCAGGTTCTGGATCTACAAATCCCAGGCTTGGAGCAGGTTCTGGATCAAGCTATACTGAAGCCATCAGTGAAGGCCCAGGACCAGGCTGTGGTGTCTGGCAGAGGTGCCTGGCAGGTTTCTCATGTCTGCAGTTAGCCTGGATTTCCTGCGTAGGTGAAATGTGAGGGACGTTGATTATCGAGAAGGAAGTCACCTTTACAGCAGACGATTCCATCGCAGATCTCCTTGAAGATCTGTGCCAGGCGGGCGGCCCGTGCCACCTCGATGTTCTCCTCCGCTGCAGCCAGCCGGCGGGTGCGAACCGACCGCGACGTCTGCAGAGCAGCAAACTGAGTCATGAAGACATCTGGAAAACATGGCGGACAGGAGAAGTGAGAGGAGCTCCGGAGAACATGGCCACCATAATAGGACCCTCCAGCGTCCTGCTCACCAGCTTTGATGTTTCCATCGTCTCTGCACACTCCGTTCCAGCGGGTATACAGCGACGCCGCATTCAGCTCATTCTTCACCTCCTCGTGTCGCCGCCGGGTTTTCTCCCAATTCCGGATCAGGAAGACTCTGTGCTTCAACACAAAGTTCCTGCAGACACAGAGCCCCCGGGGAGGTCATCAATATGTGACAGCAAAACACATAGCAGAGACTAAGAGACAGCAGGACAGGCAGAGACCAAGAGACAGCAGGACAGGCAGAGACCAAAAGACAGCAGGACAGGCAGAGACCAAGAGACGGCAGGACAGGCAGAGACCAAGAGACGGCAGGACAGGCAGAGACCAAGAGACGGCAGGACAGGCAGAGACCAAGAGACGGCAGGCCAGGCAGAGACCAAGAGACGGCAGGCCAGGCAGAGACCAAGAGACAGCAGGCCAGGCAGAGACCAAGAGACAGCGGGACAGGCAGAGACCAGGAGAAAGCGGGACAGGCAGAGACCAAGAGACAGCAGGACAGGCAGAGACCAAGAGACAGCAGGACAGGCAGAGACCAAGAGACAGCGAGCCAGGCAGAGACCAAGAGACAGCGGGACAGGCAGAGACCAAGAGACAGCGGGACAGGCAGAGACCAGGAGAAAGCGGGACAGGCAGAGACCAAGAGACAGCGAGCCAGGCAGAGACCAAGAGACAGCGGGACAGGCAGAGACCAAGAGACAGCGAGCCAGGCAGAGACCAAGAGACAGCGGGACAGGCAGAGACCAGGAGAAAGCGGGACAGGCAGAGACCAAGAGACAGCGGGACAGGCAGAGACCAAGAGACAGCGGGACAGGCAGAGACCAGGAGAAAGCGGGACAGGCAGAGACCAAGAGACAGCGGGACAGGCAGAGACCAAGAGACAGCGGGACAGGCAGAGACCAGGAGAAAGCGGGACAGGCAGAGACTAAGAGACGGCAGGACAGGCAGAGACTAAGAGACGGCAGGACAGGCAGAGACCAAGAGACGGCAGGAATGGCAGAGACCAAGAGACGGCAGGACAGGCAGAGACCAAGAGACGGCAGGACAGGCAGAGACCAAGAGACGGCAGGACAGGCAGAGACCAAGAGACGGCAGGACAGGCAGAGACCAAGAGACGGCAGGACAGGCAGAGACCAAGAGACGGCAGGACAGGCAGAGACCAAGAGACGGCAGGACAGGCTGAGACCAAGAGACGGCAGGACAGGCAGAGACCAAGAGACGGCAGGACAGGCAGAGACTAAGTAACACAGTGAGTGGGGCACAGTACAGGGTATGGGTGAAGGGGGCACAGTACAGAGGGTGAGGGGGCACAGTACAGAGGGTGAGGGGCACAATACAGAGGGTGAGGGGGGCACAGTACAGAGGGTGAGGGGGGTACAGTACAGAGGGTGAGGGGGCACAGTACAGGGTATGGGTGAAGGGGGCACAATACACAGGGTGAGCGGGGCACAGTACAGAGGATTAGGGGGCACAGTACAGGGTATGGGTGAAGGGGGCACAGTACAGGGTATGAGTGAAGGGGGCACAGTACAGAGGGTGAGGGGGCACAGTACAGGGTATGGGTGAAGGGGGCACAGTACAGAGGGTGAAGGGGGCACAGTACAGGGTATGGGTGAAGGGGGCACAGTACAGAGGGTGAAGGGGGCACAGTACAGAGGGTGAAGGGGGCACAGTACAGGGTATGGGTGAAGGGGGCACAGTACAGGGTATGGGTGAAGGGGGCACAGTACAGAGGGTGAAGGGGGCACAACACAGAGGGTGAGGGAGTACAGGGTATGGGTGAAGGGGGCACAGTACAGAGGGTGAAGGGGGCACAGTACAGGGTATGGGTGAAGGGGGCACAGTACAGAGGGTGAGGGGGCACAGTACAGAGGGTGAAGGGGCACAGTACAGAGGGTGAAGGGGGCACAGTACAGGGTATGGGTGAAGGGGGCACAGTACAGAGGGTGAGGGGGCACAGTACAGGGTAAGGGTGAAGGGGGCACAGTACAGAGGGTGAGCGGGTCACAGTACAGAGGGTGAAGGGGGCACAGTACAGAGGGTGAGGGGGCACAGTACAGGGTATGGGTGAAGGGGGCACAGTACAGAGGGTGAGCGGGGCACAGCACAGGGTATGGGTGAAGGGGGCACAGTACAGATGGTGAAGGGGGCACAGTACAGGGTATGGGTGAAGGGGCACAGTACAGAGGGTGAGGGGGCACAGTACAGGGTAAGGGTGAAGGGGGCACAGTACAGAGGGTTAGGGGGCACAGTACAGGGTATGGGTGAAGGGGGCACAGTACAGGGTATGGGTGAAGGGGGCACAGTACAGAGGGTGAAGGGGGCACAGTACAGGGTATGGGTGAAGGGGGCACAGTACAGGGGGTTAGGGGGCACAGTACAGGGGGTTAGGGGGCACAGTACAGGGTATAGGTGAAGGGGGCACAGTACAGAGGGTAAAGGGGGCACAGTACAGGGTATGGGTGAAGGGGGCACAGTACAGGTTATGGGTGAAGGGGGCACAGTACAGAGGGTGAGCGGGGCACAGTACAGAGGGTGAGCGGGGCAAAGTACAGAGGGTGAGGGGGCACAGTACAGAGGGTGAAAGGGGCACAGTACAGAGGGTGAAGGGGGCACAGTACAGGGTATGGGTGAAGGGGGCACAGTACAGGGTATGGGTGAAGGGGGCACAGTACAGGGTATGGGTGAAGGGGGCACAGTACAGAGGGTGAAGGGGGCACAGTACAGGGGGTTAGGGGGCACAGTACAGGGGGTTAGGGGGCACAGTACAGGGTATAGGTGAAGGGGGCACAGTACAGAGGGTAAAGGGGGCACAGTACAGGGTATGGGTGAAGGGGGCACAGTACAGGGTATGGGTGAAGGGGGCACAGTACAGGGTATGGGTGAAGGGGGCACAGTACAGAGGGTGAGCGGGGCACAGTACAGAGGGTGAGCGGGGCAAAGTACAGAGGGTGAGGGGGCACAGTACAGAGGGTGAAAGGGGCACAGTACAGAGGGTGAAGGGGGCACAGTACAGGGTATGGGTGAAGGGGGCACAGTACAGAGGGTGAGGGGGCACAGTACAGAGGGTGAGGGGGCACAGTACAGAGGGTGAGGGGGCACAGTACAGAGGGTGAAGGGGGCACAGTAGAGGGTGAAGGGGGCACAGTACAGAGGGTGAAGGGGGCACAGTACAGGGTATGGGTGAAGGGGGCACAGTACAGAGGGTGAAGGGGGCACAGTACAGAGGGTGAAGGGGGCACAGTACAGGGTATGGGTGAAGGGGGCACAGTACAGAGGGTGAAGGGGGCACAGTACAGAGGGTGAAGGGGGCACAGTACAGAGGGTGAGGGGGCACAGTACAGGGTATGGGTGAAGGGGGCACAGTACAGAGGGTGAGGGGGCACAGTACAGGGTATGGGTGAAGGGGGCACAGTACAGGGTATGGGTGAAGGGGGCACAGTACAGAGGGTGAGGGGACACAGTACAGGGTAAGGGTGAAGGGGGCACAGTACAGAGGGTGAGCGGGGCACAGTACAGAGGGTGAGCGGGGCACAGTACAGAGGGTGAGGGGGCACAGTACAGGGTAAGGGTGAAGGGGGCACAGTACAGAGGGTGAGCGGGGCACAGTACAGAGGGTGAGCGGGGCACAGTACAGAGGGTGAGGGGGCACAGTACAGGGTAAGGGTGAAGGGGGCACAGTACAGAGGGTGAGGGGGCACAGTACAGGGTAAGGGTGAAGGGGGCACAGTACAGAGGGTGAGCGGGGCACAGCACAGGGTATGGGTGAAGGGGGCACAGTACAGAGGGTGAAGGGGGCACAGTACAGGGTATGGGTGAAGGGGGCACAGTACAGAGGGTGAGTGGGGCACAGTACAGAGGGTGAGTGGGGCACAGTACAGAGGGTGAAGGGGGCACAGTACAGGGGGTTAGGGGGCACAGTACAGGGGGTTAGGGGGCACAGTACAGAGGGTGAAGGGGGCACAGTACAGGGTATGGGTGAAGGGGGCACAGTACAGAGGGTGAGGGGGCACAGTACAGAGGGTGAGCGGGGCACAGTACAGAGGGTGAGGGGGCACAGTACAGGGTATGGGTGAAAGGGGCACAGTACAGAGGGTGAGCGGGGCACAGTACAGAGGGTGAGCGGGGCACAGTACAGAGTATGGGTGAAGGGGGCACAATACAGAGGGTGAGCGAGGCACAGTACAGGGTATGGGTGAAGGGGGCACAATACAGAGGGTGAAGGGGGCACAGTACAGTGGGTGAAGGGGGCACAGTACAGAGGGTGAGGGGGGCACAGTACAGAGTATGGGTGAAGGGGGCACAGTACAGAGGGTGAAGGGGGCACAGTACAGAGGGTGAGGGGGCACAGTACAGGGTATGGGTGAAGGGGGCACAGTACAGAGGGTGAGGGGGCACAGTACAGAGGGTGAAGGGGGCACAGTACAGAGGGTGAAGGGGGCACAGTACAGAGGGTGAGGGGGGCACAGTACAGAGTATGGGTGAAGGGGGCACAGTACAGAGGGTGAAGGGGGCACAGTACAGAGGGTGAGGGGGCACAGTACAGGGTATGAGTGAAGGGGGCACAGTACAGAGGGTGAGCGGGGCACAGTACAGGGTATGAGTGAAGGGGGCACAGTACAGAGGGTGAGCGGGGCACAGTACAGAGGGTTAGGGGGCACAGTACAGGGTATGGGTGAAGGGGGAACAGTACAGAGGGTGAAGGGGGCACAGTACAGGGTATGGGTGAAGGGGGCACAGTACAGAGGGTGAAGGGGGCACAGTACAGAGGGTGAGGGGGCACAGTACAGAGGGTGAAGGGGGCACAGTACAGAGGGTGAAGGGGGCACAGTACAGGGTATGGGTGAAGGGGGCACAATACAGAGGGTGAGCGGGGCACAGTACAGAGGGTGAGGGGGCACAATACAGAGGGTGAGGGGGGCACAGTACAGAGGGTGAGGGGGCACAGTACAAGGTATGGGTGAAGGGGGCACAGTACAGAGGGTGAGGGGGCACAGTACAGAGGGTGAAGGGGGCACAGTACAGAGGGTGAGCGGGGCACAGTACAGAGGGTTAGGGGGCACAGTACAGAGGGTGAGCGGGGCACAGTACAGAGGGTGAGGGGGCACAGTACAAGGTATGGGTGAAGGGGGCACAGTACAGAGGGTGAGGGGGCACAGTACAGAGGGTGAAGGGGGCACAGTACAGAGGGTGAGGGGGCACAGTACAGAGGGTGAAGGGGGCACAGTACAGAGGGTGAGCGGGGCACAGTACAGAGGGTGAGGGGGCACAGTACAAGGTATGGGTGAAGGGGGCACAGTACAGAGGGTGAGGGGGCACAGTACAGAGAGTGAAGGGGGCACAGTACAGAGGGTGAGCGGGGCACAGTACAGAGGGTTAGGGGGCACAGTACAGGGTATGGGTGAAGGGGGCACAGTACAGAGGGTGAAGGGGGCACAGTACAGGGTATGGGTGAAGGGGGCACAGTACAGAGGGTGAGCGGGGCACAGTACAGAGGGTGAAGGGGGCACAGTACAGAGGGTGAGGGGGCACAGTACAGAGGGTGAGGGGGCACAGTACAGAGGGTGAGGGGGCACAGTACAGGGTATGGGTGAAGGGGGCACAGTACAGAGGGTGAAGGGGGCACAGTACAGAGGGTGAAGGGGGCACAGTACAGGGTATGGGTGAAGGGGGCACAATACAGAGGGTGAGCGGGGCACAGTACAGAGGGTGAGGGGGCACAGTATGGGATGTGGAAGGTTCATACCTCTCCCTGTTGGACATAGGTTTCATGTGGAGTTGGGAGCCGAGTCTGTTCGATGCCCCGACACTATCGCTGTGATCCTCGCTGTGGTGACCCCTCTACAGACAGAAAATTGCATTTATTCTACACATCACTTTATAAGTACAGTTGGGGTGAAAAGTGTGCCCCCGGTAATATACGGGATGTACGAATGATCAGCAAATCCCGTTTCTTTTCTTTCTATTTTAATATATTTATTAGAGTTTTATGCAAAAAACTAAGAGATTCCTATTCTGTAACTGGAGGTGATACCAGAACGTCCCAATCATAAAACAAATGAAATGACCCCCCCCCCCCCCCGTTCAGAAATCTGTACCCCTTAATCCTGTGTATTACCCCCTTTATCACCAATGACAGCGGTCAGTCTTCTGTAATAGAAATCTATGAGGAATTCTTGCAGTTGGTAGGGTCACCCATTGGTCTTGGCACAATGCCTCCAGGTCATGTAAAGTCTCCCCAGAGACGGCCACTCCAGAACCTTCACCTTCTTCTGCTGTAACCACTGGATGGTCAGCTTGGCCTTGTGCTTCGGGTCATTGTCCTGCTGGAGGGTCACCTTGGTCTTGTGCTTTGGGACATTGTCCTGCTGGAGGGTCACCTTGGTCTTGTGCTTTGGGACATTGTCCTGCTGGAGGGTCACCTTGGTCTTGTGCTTTGGGACATTGTCCTGCTGGAGGGTCAGCTTGGCCTTGTGCGTCGGGACATTGTTCTGCTGGAGGGTCAGCTTGGCCTTGTGCGTCGGGACACTGTCCTGCTGGAGGGTCAGCTTGGCCTTGTGCGTCGGGACATTGTCCTGCTGGAGGGTCAGATTAGCCTTGTGCGCCGGGACATTGTCCTGCTGGAGGGTCAGCTTGGCCTTGTGCTTCGGGTCATTGTCCTGTTGGAGGATCAGCTTGGCCTTGTGCTTTGGGTCATTGTCCTGCTGGAGGGTCAGCTTGGCCTTGTGCGTCGGGACACTGTCCTGCTGGAGGGTCAGCTTGGCCTTGTGCGTCGGGACATTGTCCTGCTGGAGGGTCAGCTTGGCCTTGTGCTTCGGGTCATTGTCCTGCTGGAGGGTCACCTTGGCCTCCTGCTTCGGGTCATTGTCCTGCTGGAGGGTCAGCTTAGCCTTGTGCTTCAGGTCATTGTCCTGTTGGAGGATCAGCTTGGCCTTGTGCTTCGGGTCATTGTCCTGCTGGAGGGTCAGCTTAGCCTTGTGCTTCGGGTCATTGTCCTGCTGGAGGGTCAGCTTAGCCTTGTGTTTCGGGTCATTGTCCTGCTGGAGGGTCACCTTGGCCTCCTGCTTTGGGTCATTGTCCTGCTGGAGGGTCAGCTTAGCCTTGTGCTTCGGGTCATTGTCCTGCTGGAGGGTCAGCTTAGCCTTGTGCTTCGAGTCATTGTCCTGCTGGAGGGTCAGCTTGGTCTTGTGCTTCGGGTCATTGTCCTGCTGGAGGGTCAGCTTAGCCTTGTGCTTCGGGTCATTGTCCTGCTGGAGGGTCACCTTGGCCTCCTGCTTCGGGTCATTGTCCTGCTGGAGGGTCAGCTTAGCTTTGTGCTTCGGGTCACTGTCCTGCTGGAGGGTCAGCTTAGCCTTGTGCTTCGGGTCATTGTCCTGCTGGATGGTCAGCTTGGCCTTGTGCTTTGGGCCATTGTCCTGCTGGAAAGTCCGAGAGCCTCCCATGTGCAGCTTTCCTGCAGAAGAACGCAAATTGTCTGCCAGTATTTTCCGATAACATGTTGCATCCATCTTCCATCATATTTCACAATATTCCTCCCTTCCCCGTGTCTTTAGAGCCCCTTCCCCCAAAACATCAGTGAGCCACCACCATGCTTCACAGTGGGGATGGTATTCTTCCTCTCCATACATAACGCTGATGGTTGTGGTTTGGTCACTCCAGATTACAGTCTGCCAGAAGCTGGGAGGCGTCAAGGTGTTGTCGGCCATATTGTAACCGGGCTTTTTTGTGGTATTGGCAGTAAAGGATTCTTTCTGGCAGCTCCACAATGCAGCTCATTTTTGTTCAAATATCATCGTATTGTGCTCCTTGGAACAAGGACAAGGCCTGTATTTCTCCTGAGGTCACCTGTGGGGGGTTTTCTTTATATCCCAAACAATTCTTCTGGCAGTTGTGGCTGCAATCTTTTTTGGTCTACCTGGCTTGGTATCAATTGATCCCCGAATTTCACACTTCTTAATAAGTGATTGAACAATACTGACTCTCATGTTCAAGGTTTTGTATCCTTTTCCATCTGTATAAAGTTCCATTACCTTGTTGCGCAGATCTTTTGATAGTTCTTTTCTGCTCCCCATGGCTCAGTATCCAGCCTGCTCAGTGCATCCACGTGAGAGCCAACATAATCACTGACTATTTATACACAGACACCACAGATGTGGGAAATGACCTCCTGTGTGTGTCACCTTGTGTCTGTACCAAGGCCAAACATTCCGGGGGGGGGGGGGGGGGAGTCTTCATCAGGCACATTTGGGGATTTTTGGTATCATTAGGAATAAAAAAAGGAGCCAAACATCTATGTGATAATAAATGGCTTCAGATCATCACCCTGAACTGTATTCTGCTCCCACCAGCCCCCCATCTCCCCTGCACTCACCCTTCTCTTCAGCCGATGCTTGGACTTCCTCTTCTCCTTGGAGCGCCCCAGCCTGCGGTGAGGAATCTGATGGCCGCCTTTGTTGGTCAGTCCGTTCATTCTCTGGCTCTTCCCACCGATGATCCCCCGACATCGATCAAAGCCGCACTTACACAATTGCTGCCAGGAGAGGAAGAGACATGTTACATGCACACACAGAACTAGGAGACTAAACATGGCTGCCACCTATCTAGGGGTACATAGAGGACACGGCTACCACCTATCAGGGGATAGAGAGGAAGGACACGGCTACCACCTATCAGAGGATACAGAGGGAGGACACGGCTACCACCTATCAGAGGATACAGAGGGAGGACACGGCTACCACCTATTAGAGGATACAGAGGGAGGACACGGCTACCACCTATCAGAGGATACAGAGGGAGGACACGGCTACCACCTATCAGAGGATACAGAGAGAGGACACGGCTACAACCTATCAGAGGATACAGAGAGAGGACACGGCTACCACCTATCAGAGGATACAGAGAGAGGACACGGCTACCACCTATCAGAGGATACAGAGGGAGGACACGGCTACCACCTATCAGAGGATAGAGGGAGGACACGGCTACCACCTATCAGAGGATACAGAGGGAGGACACGGCTACCACCTATTAGAGGATACAGAGGGAGGACACGGCTACCACCTATCAGAGGATACAGAGGGAGGACACGGCTACCACCTATCAGAGGATACAGAGAGAGGACACGGCTACAACCTATCAGAGGATACAGAGAGAGGACACGGCTACCACCTATCAGAGGATACAGAGAGAGGACACGGCTACCACCTATCAGAGGATACAGAGGGAGGACACGGCTACCACCTATCAGAGGATAGAGGGAGGACACGACTACCACCTATCAGAGGATACAGAGGGAGGACACGGCTACCACCTATCAGAGGATACAGAGGAAGGACACGACTACCACCTATCAGAGGATACAGAGAGAGGACACGGCTACCACCTATCAGAGGATACAGAGGGAGGACACGACTACCACCTATCAGAGGATACAGAGGGAGGACACGACTACCACCTATCAGAGGATACAGAGGAAGGACACGACTACCACCTATCAGAGGATACAGAGAGAGGACACGGTTACCACCTATCAGAGGATACAGAGGGAGGACACGACTACCACCTATCAGAGGATACAGCGAGAGGACACGGCTACCACCTATCAGAGAATACAGAGAGAGGACACGGCTATCACCTATCAGAGGATACAGAGAGAGGACACGGCTACCACCTATCAGAGGATACAGAGGGAGGACACGGCTATCACCTATCAGAGGATACAGAGAGAGGACACGGCTACCACCTATCAGAGGATACAGAGGGAGGACACGGTTACCACCTATCAGGAGATACAGAGGGAGGACACGGCTACCACCTATCAGGAGATACAGAGGGAGGACACGACTACCACCTATCAGGAGATACAGAGGGAGGACACGGCTACCACCTATCAGGAGATACAGAGGGAGGACACGGCTACCACCTATCAGAGGATACAGAGGAGGACACGACTACCACCTATCAGGAGATACAGAGGGAGGACACGACTACCACCTATCAGGAGATACAGAGGGAGGACACGGCTACCACCTATCAGGAGATACAGAGGGAGGACACGGCTACCACCTATCAGAGGATACATAGAGGACACGGCTACCACCTATCAGAGGATACAGAGGGAGGACACGACTACCACCTATCAGGAGATACAGAGGGAGGACACGACTACCACCTATCAGGAGATACAGAGGGAGGACACGACTACCACCTATCAGGGGATACAGAGGGAGGACACGGCTGCCACCTATCAGAGGATACATAGAGGACATGACTACCACCTATCAGAGGATACAGAGGGAGGACACAGCTACCACCTATCAGAGAATACAGAGAGAGGACACGGCTACCACCTATCAGAGGATACAGAGAGAGGACACGGCTACCACCTATCAGAGGATACGACTACCACCTATCAGGAGATACAGAGGGAGGACACGACTACCACCTATCAGGGGATACAGAGGGAGGACATGGCTGCCACCTATCAGGGGATACAGAGGGAGGACACGGCTGCCACCTATCAGAGGATACATAGAGGACACGACTACCACCTATCAGAGGATACAGAGGGAGGACACGACTACCACCTATCAGAGGATACATAGAGGACACGGCTACCACCTATCAAGGGATACAGAGGGAGGACACGGCTACCACCTATCAGAGGATACAGAGGGAGGACACGGCTACCACCTATCAGGAGATACAGAAGGAGGACACGACTACCACCTATCAGAGGATACAGAGGGAGGATACGGCTACCACCTATCAGAGGATACAGAGGAAGGACACGGCTACCACCTATCAGGAGATACAGAGGGAGGACACGGCTACCACCTATCAGAGGATACAGAGAGAGGACACGGCTACCACCTATCAGAGGATACAGAGGGAGGACACGGCTACCACCTATCAGGAGATACAGAGGGAGGACACGGCTACCATCTATCAGGAGATACAGAGGGAGGACACGGCTACCACCTATCAGAGGATACAGAGGAGGACACGACTATCACCTATCAGGAGATACAGAGGGAGGACACGACTACCACCTATCAGGAGATACAGAGAGAGGACACGGCTACCACCTATCAGAGGATACAGAGGAGGACACGACTACCACCTATCAGGAGATACAGAGGGAGGACACGACTACCACCTATCAGATGATACAGAGGGAGGACACGACTACCACCTATCAGAGGATACATAGAGGACACGGCTACCACCTATCAAGGGATACAGAGGGAGGACACGACTACCACCTATCAGAAGATACAGAGGGAGGACACGGCTACCACCTATCAGAGGATACAGAGGGAGGACACGGCTACCACCTATCAGGAGATACAGAAGGAGGACACGACTACCACCTATCAGAGGATACAGAGGGAGGATACGGCTACCACCTATCAGAGGATACAGAGAAAGGACACGGCTACCACCTATCAGGAGATACAGAGGGAGGACACGGCTACCACCTATCAGAGGATACAGAGGGAGGACACGGCTACCACCTATCAGGAGATACAGAAGGAGGACACGACTACCACCTATCAGAGGATACAGAGGGAGGATACGGCTACCACCTATCAGAGGATACAGAGAAAGGACACGGCTACCACCTATCAGGAGATACAGAGAAAGGACACGGCTACCACCTATCAGGAGATACAGAGGGAGGATACGGCTACCACCTATCAGAGGATACAGAGAAAGGACACGGCTACCACCTATCAGGAGATACAGAGGAAGGACACGGCTACCACCTATCAGGGGATACAGAGGGAGGACACGGCTAGCTATCAGAGGATACAGAGGGAGGATACGGCTACCACCTATCAGGGGATACAGAGGGAGGACACGGCTATCACCTATCAGAGGATACAGAGGAAGGACACGGCTACCACCTATCAGGAGATACAGAGGGAGGACACGGCTACCACCTATCAGAGGATACAGAGAGAGGACACGGCTACCACCCATAGGAGGATACAGAGGGAGGACACGACTACCACCTATCAAGGGATACAGAGGGAGGACACGACTACCACCTATCAGAGGATACAGAGGGAGGACACGGCTACCACCTATCAGAGGATACAGAGGGAGGACACGGCTACCACCTATCAGAGGATACAGAGGAAGGACACGGCTACCACCTATCAGATGATACAGAGGGAGGACACGACTACCACCTATCAGGGGATACAAAGGGAGGACACGGCTAGCTATCAGAGGATACAGAGGAAGGACACGACTACCACCTATCAGAGGATACAGAGGGAGGACACGACTACCACCTATCAGAGGATACAGAGGAAGGACACGGCTACCACCTATCAGCAGATACAGAGGGAGGACATGGCTACCACCTATCAGAGGATACAGAAAGAGGACACGGCTACCACCTATCAGAGGATACAGAGAGAGGACACGGCTACCACCTATCAGAAGATACAGAGGGAGGACACGGCTACCACCAATCAGAGGATACAGAGGGAGGACACGGCTACCACCTATCAGAGGATACAGAGGGAGGACACGGCTACCACCTATCAGGAGATACAGAGGGAGGACACGACTACCACCTATCAGGAGATACAGAGGGAGGACACGGTTACCACCTATCAGGGGATACAGAGGGAGGACACGGCTACCACCTATCAGGAGATACAGAGGGAGGACACGACTACCACCTATCAGGAGATACAGAGAGAGGACACGGCTACCACCTATCAGAGGATACAGAAAGAGGACACGGCTACCACCTATCAGAGGATACATAGAGGACACGGCTACCACCTATCAGAGGATACAGAGGGAGGACACGGCTACCTATCAGAGGATACAGAGGGAGGACACGGCTACCACCTATCAGAGGATACAGAGGGAGGACACGGCTACCTATCAGAGGATACAGAGGGAGGACACGGCTACCACCTATCAGAGGATACAGAGGGAGGACAGGACTACCACCTATCAGGAGATACAGAGGGAGGACACGGTTACCACCTATCAGGAGATACAGAGGGAGGACACGGCTACCACCTATCAAAGGATACAGAGGGAGGACACGGCTACCACCTATCAGGAGATACAGAGGGAGGACACGGCTACCACCTATCAGAGGATACAGAGGGAGGACAGGACTACCACCTATCAGGAGATACAGAGGGAGGACACGGTTACCACCTATCAGGAGATACAGAGGGAGGACACGGCTACCACCTATCAGAGGATACAGAGGGAGGACAGGACTACCACCTATCAGGAGATACAGAGGGAGGACACGGCTACCACCTATCAGGAGATACAGAGGGAGGACAGGACTACCACCTATCAGGGGATACAGAGGGAGGACACGACTATCACCTATCAGAGGATACAGAAGGAGGACACGGCTACCACCTATCAGGAGATACAGAGGGAGGACACGGCTACCACCTATCAGGAGATACAGAGGGAGGACACGACTACCACCTATCAGAGGATACAGAGGGAGGACACGGCTACCACCTATCAGAGGATACAGAGGGAGGACACGGCTACCACCTATCAGAGGATACAGAGGGAGGACACGACTACCACCTATCAGAGGATACAGAGGGAGGACACGACTACCACCTATCAGAGGATACAGAGGGAGGACACGGCTACCACCTATCAGAGGATACAGAGGGAGGACACAACTACCACCTATCAGAGGATACAGAGGGAGGACACGGCTACCACCTATCAGGAGATACAGAGGGAGGACAGGACTACCACCTATCAGGAGATACAGAGGGAGGACACGGCTACCACCTATCAGAGGATACAGAGGGAGGACACGGCTACCACCTATCAGGAGATACAGAGGGAGGACACGACTACCACCTATCAGGAGATACAGAGGGAGGACACGGCTACCACCTATCAGAGGATACAGAAGGAGGACACGGCTACTACCTATCAGAGGATACAGAGGGAGGACACGACTACCACCTATCAGAGGATACAGAGGGAGGACACGACTACCACCTATCAGAGGATACAGAGGGAGGACACGGCTACCACCTATCAGAGGATACAGAGGGAGGACACGGCTACCACCTATCAGAGGATACAGAGGGAGGACACGACTACCACCTATCAGAGGATACAGAGGGAGGACACGGCTACCACCTATCAGAGGATACAGAGGGAGGACACGGCCACTGTCTATAAAGGGGCTGCCATGTCAGGGAGTACAGAATGGTGTCACACAGAATCTCTCACCTGCTGCTCGGTGTTAAATGAGTGGAAGTTGTAGTCGTAGGTCAGCTCAGTTCCCGCTGGCATGTCCTTCAAGGCATACAGACCGATGCGGTAAACCCCATTCACCGACCTGGCCACAAGACAGTGATATCAACACATGAGACAGACCTGGCAGTAGGAGGTGCTGCATTATACAGGGGGAGAGAGAACTGGCAGTAGGGGGCGCTGCATTATACAGGGGGAGACAGACCTGGCAGTAGGGGGCGCTGCATTATACAGGGGGAGACAGACCTGGCAGTAGGGGGCGCTGCATTATACAGGGGGAGAGAGATCTGGCAGTAGGGGGCGCTGCATTATACAGGGGGAGAGAGATCTGGCAGTAGGGGGCGCTGCATTATACAGGGGGAGACAGATCTGGCAGTAGGGGGCGCTGCATTATACAGGGGGAGACAGACCTGGCAGTAGGGGGCGCTGCATTATACAGGGGGAGAGAGATCTGGCAGTAGGGGGCGCTGCATTATACAGGGGGAGACAGACCTGGCAGTAGGGGGCGCTGCATTATACAGGGGGAGACAGACCTGGCAGTAGGGGGCACTGCATTATACAGGGGGGGACAGACCTGGCAGTAGGGGGCGCTGCATTATACAGGGGGAGACAGACCTGGCAGTAGGGGGCGCTGCATTATACAGGGGGAGACAGACCTGGCAGTAGGGGGCGCTGCATTATACAGGGGGAGACAGATCTGGCAGTAGGGGGCGCTGCATTATACAGGGGGAGACAGATCTGGCAGTAGGGGGCGCTGCATTATACAGGGGGAGACAGACCTGGCAGTAGGGGGCGCTGCATTATACAGGGGGAGAGAGATCTGGCAGTAGGGGGCGCTGCATTATAGAGGGGGAGACAGATCTGGCAGTAGGGGGTGCTGCATTATACAGGGGGAGACAGATCTGGCAGTAGGGGGCGCTGCATTATAGAGGGGGAGACAGATCTGGCAGTAGGGGGTGCTGCATTATACAGGGGGAGACAGATCTGGCAGTAGGGGGCGCTGCATTATAGAGGGGGAGACAGACCTGGCAGTAGGGGGCGCTGCATTATACAGGGGGAGAGAGATCTGGCAGTAGGGGGCGCTGCATTATAGAGGGGGAGACAGATCTGGCAGTAGGTGGTGCTGCATTATACAGGGGGAGACAGACCTGGCAGTAGGGGGCGCTGCATTATACAGGGGGAGACAGATCTGGCAGTAGGGGGCGCTGCATTATACAGGGGGGGACAGACCTGGCAGTAGGGGGCGCTGCATTATACAGGGGGAGACAGACCTGGCAGTAGGGGGCGCTGTATTATACAGGGGGGGACAGACCTGGCAGTAGGGGGCACTGCATTATACAGGGGGGGACAGACCTGGCAGTAGGGGGCGCTGCATTATACAGGGGGAGACAGACCTGGCAGTAGGGGGCACTGCATTATACAGGGGGAGACAGACCTGGCAGTAGGGGGCGCTGCATTATACAGGGGGGGACAGACCTGGCAGTAGGGGGCGCTGCATTATACAGGGGGAGACAGATCTGGCAGTAGGGAGCGCTGCATTATACAGGGGGGGACAGATCTGGCAGTAGGGAGCGCTGCATTATAGAGGGGGAGACAGACCTGGCAGTAGGGGGCGCTGCATTATACAGGGGGGGACAGATCTGGCAGTAGGGAGCGCTGCATTATAGAGGGGGAGACAGACCTGGCAGTAGGGGGCACTGCATTATACAGGGGGAGACAGACCTGGCAGTAGGGGGCGCTGCATTATACAGGGGGAGACAGACCTGGCAGTAGGGGGCACTGCATTATACAGGGGGAGACAGACCTGGCAGTAGGGGGCGCTGCATTATACAGGGGGAGACAGACCTGGCAGTAGGGGGCGCTGCATTATAGAGGGGGAGAGAGATCTGGCAGTAGGGGGCGCTGCATTATACAGGGGGAGACAGACCTGGCAGTAGGGGGCGCTGCATTATACAGGGGGAGACAGACCTGGCAGTAGGGGGCGCTGCATTATACAGGGGGGGACAGACCTGGCAGTAGGGGGCGCTGCATTATACAGGGGAGACAGATCTGGCAGTAGGGGGCGCTGCATTATACAGGGGGAGAGAGATCTGGCAGTAGGGGGCGCTGCATTATACAGTGGGAGACAGACCTGGCAGTAGGGGGCGCTGCATTATACAGTGGGAGACAGACCTGGCAGTAGGGGGCGCTGCATTATACAGGGGAGACAGATCTGGCAGTAGGGGACGCTGCATTATACAGGGGGGGACAGACCTGGCAGTAGGGGGCGCTGCATTATACAGGGGGGGACAGATCTGGCAGTAGGGGGCGCTGCATTATACAGGGGGAGAGAGATCTGGCAGTAGGGGGCGCTGCATTATACAGTGGGAGACAGACCTGGCAGTAGGGGGCGCTGCATTATACAGTGGGAGACAGACCTGGCAGTAGGGGGCGCTGCATTATACAGGGGAGACAGACCTGGCAGTAGGGGGCGCTGCATTATACAGTGGGAGACAGACCTGGCAGTAGGGGGCGCTGCATTATACAGGGGGAGACAGACCTGGCAGTAGGGGGCGCTGCATTATACAGTGGGAGACAGACCTGGCAGTAGGGGGCGCTGCATTATACAGGGGGAGACAGACCTGGCAGTAGGGGGCGCTGCATTATACAGTGGGAGACAGACCTGGCAGTAGGGGGCGCTGCATTATAGAGGGGGAGAGAGATCTGGCAGTAGGGGGCGCTGCATTATAGAGGGGGAGAGAGATCTGGCAGTAGGGGGCGCTGCATTATACAGGGGGAGACAGACCTGGCAGTAGGGGGCGCTGCATTATACAGGGGGAGACAGACCTGGCAGTAGGGGGCGCTGTATTATAGAGGGGGAGAGAGATCTGGCAGTAGGGGGCGCTGCATTATACAGGGGGAGACAGACCTGGCAGTAGGGGGCGCTGCATTATAGAGGGGGAGAGAGATCTGGCAGTAGGGGGCGCTGCATTATACAGGGGGGGACAGACCTGGCAGTAGGGGGCGCTGTATTATAGAGGGGGAGACAGATCTGGCAGTAGGGGGCGCTGCATTATACAGGGGGGGACAGACCTGGCAGTAGGGGGCGCTGTATTATAGAGGGAGAGACAGACCTGGCAGTAGGGGGCGCTGCATTATACAGGGGGAGACAGACCTGGCAGTAGGGGGCGCTGCATTATACAGGGGAGACAGACCTGGCAGTAGGGGGCGCTGCATTATACAGGGGAGACAGACCTGGCAGTAGGGGGCGCTGCATTATACAGGGGGAGACAGACCTGGCAGTAGGGGGCACTGCATTATACAGGGGAGACAGATCTGGCAGTAGGGGGCGCTGCATTATACAGGGGGAGACAGACCTGGCAGTAGGGGGCGCTGCATTATAGAGGGGGAGACAGATCTGGCAGTAGGGGGCACTGCATTATACAGGGGAGACAGACCTGGCAGTAGGGGGCGCTGCATTATACAGGGGGAGACAGACCTGGCAGTAGGGGGTGCTGCATTATACAGGGGAGACAGATCTGGCAGTAGGGGGCGCTGCATTATAGAGGGGGAGACAGACCTGGCAGTAGGGGGCGCTGCATTATACAGGGGGAGACAGACCTGGCAGTAGGGGGCGCTGCATTATAGAGGGGGAGACAGATCTGGCAGTAGGGGGCGCTGCATTATACAGGGGGGGACAGACCTGGCAGTAGGGGGCGCTGTATTATAGAGGGGGAGACAGACCTGGCAGTAGGGGGCGCTGCATTATACAGGGGGAGACAGACCTGGCAGTAGGGGGCGCTGCATTATACAGGGGAGACAGATCTGGCAGTAGGGGGCGCTGCATTATACAGGGGGAGACAGACCTGGCAGTAGGGGGCGCTGCATTATACAGTGGGAGACAGACCTGGCAGTAGGGGGCGCTGCATTATACAGGGGAGACAGACCTGGCAGTAGGGGGCGCTGCATTATACAGGGGAGACAGATCTGGCAGTAGGGGGCGCTGCATTATAGAGGGGGTGAGAGATCTGGCAGTAGGGGGCGCTGCATTATACAGGGGGAGACAGACCTGGCAGTAGGGGGCGCTGCATTATACAGGGGAGACAGATCTGGCAGTAGGGGGCGCTGCATTATAGAGGGGGTGAGAGATCTGGCAGTAGGGGGCGCTGCATTATACAGGGGGGGACAGATCTGGCAGTAGGGGGCGCTGCATTATACAGGGGGGGACAGACCTGGCAGTAGGGGGCACTGCATTATACAGGGGGGGACAGATCTGGCAGTAGGGGGCGCTGCATTATACAGGGGGGGACAGACCTGGCAGTAGGGGGCACTGCATTATACAGGGGGGGACAGACCTGGCAGTAGGGGGCGCTGCATTATACAGGGGGGGACAGACCTGGCAGTAGGGGGCACTGCATTATACAGGGGGAGACAGACCTGGCAGTAGGGGGCGCTGCATTATAGAGGGGGAGACAGATCTGGCAGTAGGGGGCACTGCATTATACAGGGGAGACAGACCTGGCAGTAGGGGGCGCTGCATTATACAGGGGGAGACAGACCTGGCAGTAGGAGGTGCTGCATTATACAGGGGAGACAGACCTGGCAGTAGGGGGCGCTGCATTATAGAGGGGGAGACAGACCTGGCAGTAGGGGGCGCTGCATTATACAGGGGGAGACAGACCTGGCAGTAGGGGGCGCTGCATTATAGAGGGGGAGACAGATCTGGCAGTAGGGGGCGCTGCATTATACAGGGGGGGACAGACCTGGCAGTAGGGGGCGCTGTATTATAGAGGGGGAGACAGACCTGGCAGTAGGGGGCGCTGCATTATACAGGGGGAGACAGACCTGGCAGTAGGGGGCGCTGCATTATACAGGGGAGACAGATCTGGCAGTAGGGGGCGCTGCATTATACAGGGGGAGACAGACCTGGCAGTAGGGGGCGCTGCATTATACAGTGGGAGACAGACCTGGCAGTAGGGGGCGCTGCATTATACAGGGGAGACAGACCTGGCAGTAGGGGGCGCTGCATTATACAGGGGAGACAGATCTGGCAGTAGGGGGCGCTGCATTATAGAGGGGGTGAGAGATCTGGCAGTAGGGGGCGCTGCATTATACAGGGGGAGACAGACCTGGCAGTAGGGGGCGCTGCATTATACAGGGGAGACAGATCTGGCAGTAGGGGGCGCTGCATTATAGAGGGGGTGAGAGATCTGGCAGTAGGGGGCGCTGCATTATACAGGGGGGGACAGATCTGGCAGTAGGGGGCGCTGCATTATACAGGGGGGGACAGACCTGGCAGTAGGGGGCACTGCATTATACAGGGGGAGACAGACCTGGCAGTAGGGGGCGCTGCATTATACAGGGGGAGACAGACCTGGCAGTAGGGGGCGCTGCATTATACAGGGGGGGACAGACCTGGCAGTAGGGGGCGCTGCATTATACAGGGGGGGACAGACCTGGCAGTAGGGGGCACTGCATTATACAGTGGGAGACAGACCTGGCAGTAGGGGGCGCTGTATTATAGAGGTCTCACCATTTCTGCATCTCACAGTTGGGGTCACAGCTGTGGTTGATGAAGCGCGCCTCGTTGCCCATCCGGTAACTGTCAATCACCATTCCAGAGTCCAGGCTGAGGCAGTAGTGATCGTTGTGGTTGTGATATTGTTCAATCATCCGATTTCTACACACAGAGAGAACACAAATTATTCCAGAGTCCCACCAAACTCCTCCTACAACCGTACCACAGACACCCCCACCGTGCCACAGACACCCCCACCGTACCACAGACACCCCCACCGTACCACAGACACCCCCACCGTGCCACAGACACCCCCACCGTACCACAGACACCCCCACCGTGCCACAGACACCCCCACCGTGCCACAGACACCCCCACCGTGCCACAGAAACCCCCACCGTGCCACAGACGCACCCACCGTGCCACAGACGCACCCACCGTGCCACAGACACCCCCACCGTGCCACAGAAACCCCACCGTGCCACAGAAACCCCCACCGTGCCACAGAAACCCCCACCGTGCCACAGAAACCCCCACCGTGCCACAGACACCCCCACCGTGCCACAGACACCCCCACCGTGCCACAGAAACCCCCACCGTGCCACAGAAACCCCCACCGTGCCACAGACGCACCTACCGTGCCACAGACACCCCCACCGTGCCACAGACGCACCTACCGTGCCACAGACGCACCTACCGTGCCACAGACACCCCCACCGTGCCACAGACACCCCCACCGTGCCACAGAAACCCCCACCGTGCCACAGAATCCCCCACCGTGCCACAGACGCACCTACCGTGCAACAGACGCACCTACCATGCCACAGACACCCCCACCGTGCCACAGAAACCCCAACCGTACCACAGACACCCCCACCGTGCCACAGAAACCCCCACCGTGCCACAGACACCCCCACCGTACCACAGACACCCCCACCGTGCCACAGACACCCCCACGTGCCACAGACAAAGGGATTGTACCACAGACACCCCCACCGTACCACAGACACAGGGATTGTACCACAGACACCCCCACCGTGCCACAGAAACCCCCACCATGCCACAGACGCACCTACCATGCCACAGACACCCCCACCGTGCCACAGACACCCCCACCGTGCCACAGACACCCCCACCGTACCACAGAAACCTCCACCGTGCCACAGAAACCTCCACCGTACCACAGACACCCCCACCGTGCCACAGAAACCCCCACCGTGCCACAGAAACCCCCACCGTGCCACAGACGCACCTACCGTGCCACAGACACCCCCACGTGCCACAGACACAGGGATTGTACCACAGACACCCCCACCGTACCACAGACACAGGGATTGTACCACAGACACCCCCACCATACCACAGACACAGGGATTGTACCACAGACACCCCCACCGTGCCACAGACACCCCCACCGTGCCACAGACACAGGGATTGTACCACAGACACACCCACTGTACCACAGACACAGGGATTGTACCACAGACGCACCCACCGTACCACAGACGCACCCACCGTGCACCCACCGTACCACAGACACAGGGATTGTACCACAGACACACCCACCATACCACAGACACAGGGATTGTACCAGACACACCCACCGTACCACAGACGCACCCACCGTACCACAGACGCACACCCACCGTACCACAGACACACCCACCGTACCACAGACACAAGGATTGTACCACAGACACCCCCACCGTACCACAGACACACACCCACCGTACCACAGACACAGGGATTGTACCATAGACACACCCACCATACCACAGACACACCCACCGTACCACGTACCACAGCCACACCCACCGTACCACAGACACAGGGATTGTACCACAGACACACCCACCATACCACAGACACACCTACCGTACCACAGACACAGGGATTGTACCACAGACACACCCACTGTACCACAGAAACCCCCACCGTGCCACAGACACCCCCACCGTGCCACAGACACCCCCACCGTGCCACAGACACCCCCACCGTGCCACAGACACCCCCACCGTACCACAGACACCCCCACCGTACCACAGACACCCCCACCGTGCCACAGAAACCCCCACCGTGCCACAGACGCACCTACCGTGCCACAGACACCCCCACCGTGCCACAGACGCACCTACCGTACCACAGACACCCCCACCGTGCCACAGACACCCCCACCGTACCACAGACACCCCCACCGTACCACAGACACCCCCACCGTGCCACAGAAACCCCCACCGTGCCACAGAAATCCCCACCGTGCCACAGACGCACCTACCGTGCCACAGACACCCCCACCGTGCCACAGACACCCCCACCGTGCCACAGACACCCCCACCGTGCCACAGAAACCTCCACCGTGCCACAGACAACCCCACCGTGCCACAGACACCCCCACCGTGCCACAGACGCACCTACCGTGCCACAGACAACCCCACCGTGCCACAGACACCCCCACCGTGCCACAGACACCCCCACCGTGCCACAGACACCCCCACCGTGCCACAGAAACCCCCACCGTGCCACAGACGCACCTACCGTACCACAGACACCCCCACCGTACCACAGACACCCCCACCGTGCCACAGACACAGGGATTGTGCCACAGACACAGGGATTGTACCACAGACACAGGGATTGTACCACAGACACCCCCACCGTACCACAGACACAGGGATTGTACCACAGACACCCCCACCATGCCACAGACACAGGGATTGTACCACAGACACCCCCACCGTGCCACAGACACCCCCACCGTACCACAGACACCCCCACCGTGCCACAGACAACCCCACCGTGCCACAGACAACCCCACCGTGCCACAGACACCCCCACCGTGCCACAGAAACCCCCACCGTGCCACAAAAAACCCCCACCGTGCCACAGAAACCCCCACACCGTACCACAGACACCCCCACCGTGCCACAGAAACCCCCACCGTGCCACAGAAACCCCCACCGTGCCACAGACGCACCTACCGTACCACAGACACCCCCACCGTGCCACAGACACCCCCACGTACCACAGACACAGGGATTGTACCACAGACACCCCCACCGTACCACAGACACAGGGATTGTACCACAGACACCCCCACCATACCACAGACACAGGGATTGTACCACAGACACCCCCACCGTGCCACAGACACCCCCACCGTGCCACAGACACAGGGATTGTACCACAGACACACCCACTGTACCACAGACACAGGGATTGTACCACAGACGCACCCACCGTACCACAGACGCACCCACCGTGCACCCACCGTACCACAGACACAGGGATTGTACCACAGACACACCCACCATACCACAGACACAGGGATTGTACCAGACACACCCACCGTACCACAGACGCACCCACCGTACCACAGACACACACCCACCGTACCACAGACACACACCCACCGTACCACAGACACACCCACCGTACCACAGACACAAGGATTGTACCACAGACACCCCCACCGTACCACAGACACACACCCACCGTACCACAGACACAGGGATTGTACCACAGACACACCCACCATACCACAGACACACCCACCGTACCACGCACCACAGCCACACCCACCGTACCACAGACACAGGGATTGTACCACAGACACACCCACCATACCACAGACACACCTACCGTACCACAGACACAGGGATTGTACCACAGACACACCCACTGTACCACAGAAACCCCCACCGTGCCACAGAAACCCCCACCGTACCACAGACACCCCCACCGTGCCACAGACACCCCCACCGTGCCACAGAAACCCCCACCGTGCCACAGACACCCCCACCGTGCCACAGAAACCCCCACCGTACCACAGACACCCCCACCGTACCACAGACACCCCCACCGTGCCACAGACGCACCTACCGTGCCACAGACGCACCTACCGTGCCACAGACACCCCCACCGTACCACAGACACCCCCACCGTGCCACAGAAACCCCCACCGTGCCACAGAAACCCCCACCGTGCCACAGACGCACCTACCGTGCCACAGACACAGGGATTGTACCACAGACACCCCCACCGTACCACAGACACCCCCACCGTGCCACAGACACCCCCACCGTGCCACAGACACCCCCACCGTGCCACAGACGCACCTACCGTACCACAGACACCCCCACCGTGCCACAGACACCCCCAACGTGCCACAGACACCCCCAACGTGCCACAGACACCCCCACCGTGCCACAGACACCCCCACCGTACCACAGACACCCCCACCGTGCCACAGAAACCTCCACCGTGCCACAGACACCCCCACCGTGCCACAGACACCCCCACCGTGCCACAGACGCACCTACCGTGCCACAGACAACCCCACCGTGCCACAGACAACCCCACCGTGCCACAGACACCCCCACCGTGCCACAGACACCCCCACCGTGCCACAGAAACCCCCACCGTGCCACAGACGCACCTACCGTACCACAGACACCCCCACCGTACCACAGACACCCCCACCGTGCCACAGACACCCCCAATGTGCCACAGACACAGGGATTGTGCCACAGACACAGGGATTGTACCACAGACACCCCCACCGTACCACAGACACAGGGATTGTACCACAGACACCCCCACCATGCCACAGACACAGGGATTGTACCACAGACACCCCCACCGTGCCACAGACACCCCCACCGTACCACAGACACCCCCACCGTGCCACAGACACCCCCAATGTGCCACAGACACAGGGATTGTACCACAGACACACCCACTGTACCACAGACACAGGGATTGTACCACAGACGCACCCACCGTACCACAGACACCCCCACCGTGCCACAGAAACCCCCACCGTGCCACAGAAACCCCCACCGTGCCACAGAAACCCCTACCGTGCCACAGACGCACCTACCGTACCACAGACACCCCCACCGTGCCACAGACACCCCCACCGTGCCACAGACACCCCCACGTGCCACAGACACAGGGATTGTACCACAGACACCCCCACCGTACCGCAGACACAGGGATTGTACCACAGACACCCCCACCATACCACAGACACAGGGATTGTACCACAGACACCCCCACCGTGCCACAGACACCCCCACCGTGCCACAGACACAGGGATTGTACCACAGACACACCCACTGTACCACAGACACAGGGATTGTACCACAGACGCACCCACCGTACCACAGACACCCCCACCGTGCCACAGACACCCCCACCGTACCACAGACACAGGGATTGTACCACAGACACACCCACCAAACCACAGACACAGGGATTGTACCAGACACACCCACCGTACCACAGACGCACCCACCGTACCACAGACACACACCCACCGTACCACAGACACACCCACCGTACCACAGACACAGGGATTGTACCACAGACACACCCACCGTACCACAGACACACACCCACCGTACCACAGACACACCCACCGTACCACAGACACACCCACCGTACCACAGACACAGGGATTGTACCACAGACACACCCACCATACCACAGACACACCCACCGTACCACGCACCACAGCCACACCCACCGTACCACAGACACAGGGATTGTACCACAGACACACCCACCATACCACAGACACACCCACCGTACCACAGACACAGGGATTGTACAACAGACACACCCACTGTACCACAGAAACCCCCACCGTGCCACAGAAACCCCCACCGTACCACAGACACCCCCACCGTGCCACAGACACCCCCACCATGCCACAGACACCCCCACCGTGCCACAGAAACCCCCACCGTACCACAGACACCCACACCGTGCCACAGAAACCCACACCGTGCCACAGACACCCCCACCGTGCCACAGACGCACCTACCGTGCCACAGACACCCCCACCGTACCACAGACACCCCCACCGTACCACAGACACCCCCACAGTGCCACAGACACCCCCACCGTGCCACAGAAACCCCCACCGTGCCACAGAAACCCCCACCGTGCCACAGACGCACCTACCCTGCCACAGACGCACCTACCGTGCCACAGACACCCCCACCGTGCCACAGAAACCCCCACCGTGCCACAGACGCACCTACCGTGCCACAGACACCCCCACCGTGCCACAGACACCCCCACCGTGCCACAGACACCCCCACCGTGCCACAGACACCCCCACCGTGCCACAGAAACCTCCACCGTGCCACAGACACCCCCACCGTGCCACAGAAACCCCCTCCGTGCCACAGACGCACCTACCGTGCCACAGACAACCCCACCGTGCCACAGACACCCCCACCGTGCCACAGACACCCCCACCGTGCCACAGACACCCCCACCGTGCCACAGACACCCCCACCGTGCCACAGACACCCCCACCGTGCCACAGAAACCCCCACCGTGCCACAGACGCACCTACCGTGCCACAGACACCCCCACCGTGCCACAGACACCCCCACCGTGCCACAGACACACCTACCGTACCACAGAAACCCCCACCGTGCCACAGAAACCCCCACCGTGCCACAGACGCACCTACCGTGCCACAGACACCCCCACCGTGCCACAGACACCCCCACCGTGCCACAGACACCCCCACCGTGCCACAGAAACCTCCACCGTGCCACAGACACCCCCACCGTGCCACAGAAACCCCCTCCGTGCCACAGACGCACCTACCGTGCCACAGACAACCCCACCGTGCCACAGACACCCCCACCGTGCCACAGAAACCCCCACCGTGCCACAGAAACCCCCACCGTGCCACAGACACCCCCACCGTGCCACAGACACCCCCACCGTGCCACAGAAACCCCCACCGTGCCACAGACGCACCTACCGTGCCACAGACACCCCCACCGTGCCACAGACACCCCCACCGTGCCACAGACACACCTACCGTACCACAGAAACCCCCACCGTGCCACAGAAACCCCCACCGTGCCACAGAAACCCCCACCGTGCCACAGAAACTCCCACCGTGCCACAGACGCACCTACCGTGCCACAGACGCACCTACCGTACCACAGACACCCCCACCGTGCCACAGACACAGGGATTGTACCACAGACACCCCCACCGTACCACAGACACAGGGATTGTACCACAGACACCCCCACCATGCCACAGACACAGGGATTGTACCACAGACACCCCCACCGTGCCACAGACACCCCCACCATGCCACAGACACAGGGATTGTACCACAGACACACCCACTGTACCACAGACACAGGGATTGTACCACAGACGCACCCACCGTACCACAGACGCACCCACCGTACCACAGACACAGGGATTGTACCACAGACACACCCACCATACCACAGACACAGGGATTGTACCAGACACACCCACCGTACCACAGACGCACCCACCGTACCACAGACACACACCCACCGTACCACAGACACACCCACCGTACCACAGACACAGGGATTGTACCACAGACACACCCACTGTACCACAGACACAGGGATTGTACCACAGACACACCCACCATACCACAGACACACCCACCGTACCACGCACCACAGCCACAGCCACTGTACCACAGACACAGGGATTGTACCACAGACACACCCACCATACCACAGACACACCCACCGTACCACAGACACAGGGATTGTACCACAGACACACCCACTGTACCACAGACGCACCCACCATACCACAGGCACACCCACCGTACCACAGACACACCCACCGTACCACAGACACAGGGATTGTACCACAGACACACCCACTGTACCACAGACACACCCACCATACCACAGACACAGGGATTGTACCACAGACACACCCACCGTACCACGCACCACAGCCACACCCACCGTACCACAGACACAGGGATTGTACCACAGACACACCCACCATATCACAGACACACCCACCGTACCACAGACACAGGGATTTTACCACAGACGCACCCACCGTACCACAGACACACCCACCGTACCAGAGACACACCCACCGTACCACAGACGCACCCATCGCACCACAGACGCACCTACCGTACCACAGACGCACCTACCGTACCACAGACGCACCCACCGCACCACAGACGCACCCACTGCACCACAGACGCACCCACCGTACAACAGATGCACCCACCGTAGCACAGACACAGGGATTGTACCACAGACACACCCACCGTACCACAGACACAGGGATTGTACCACAGAAGAACTCACTGTACCACAGACACAGGGATTGTACCACAGACACACCCACCGTACCACAGACACAGGGATTGTACCACAGACACACCCACCGTACCACAGACACAGGGATTGTACCACAGACACACCCACCGTACCACAGGCACACCCACCATACCATAAACACAGGGATTGTACCACAGACGCACCCACCGTACCACAGACGCACCCACCGTACCACAGACGCACCCACCGTACCACAGACGCACCCATCGCACCACAGACGCACCCACCGTACCACAGACGCACCCATCGCACCACAGACGCACCTACCGTACCACAGACGCACCTACCGTACCACAGACGCACCCATCACACCACAGACACACCCATCGCACCACAGACGCACCTACCGTACCACAGACGCACCTACCGTACCACAGACGCACCCACCGTACCACAGACGCACCCACCGTACCACAGACACAGGGATTGTACCACAGACACACCCACCATACCACAGATGTACCCACCGTACCACAGACACAGGGATTGTACCACAGACGAACTCACTGTACCACAGACACAGGGATTGTACCACAGACACAGGGATTGTACCACAGACGAACTCATTGTACCACAGACACAGGGATTGTACCACAGACGCACCCACCGTACCACAGACGCACCCACCGTACCACAGACACAGGGATTGTACCACAGACACACCCACCGTACCACAGACACCCCCACCGTGCCACAGACACCCCCACCGTGCCACAGACACCCCCACCATGCCACAGACACAGGGATTGTACCACAGACACACCCAACACACCACAGACACAGGGATTGTACCAGACACACCCACCGTACCACAGACGCACCCACCGTACCACAGACGCACACCCACCGTACCACAGACACAGGGATTGTACCACAGACGAACTCACTGTACCACAGACACAGGGATTGTACCACAGACACACCCACCATACCACAGACACAGGGATTGTACCACAGACACACCCACCATACCACAGACACACCCACCGTACCACAGACACACCCACCGTACCACAGACACACCCACCGTACCACAGACACAGGGATTGTACCACAGACACACCCACCATACCACAGACACAGGGATTGTACCACAGACACACCCACCATACCACAGACACACCCACCGTACCACGCACCACAGCCACACCCACCGTACCACAGACACAGGGATTGTACCACAGACACACCCACCGTACCACAGACGCACCCATCGCACCACAGACGCACCCACCGTACCACAGACGCACCCACCGTACCACAGACGCACCCATCGTACCACAGACGCACCTACCGTACCACAGACGCACCTACCGTACCACAGACGCACCCACTGTACCACAGACGCACCCATCGCACCACAGACGCACCTACCGTACCACAGACGCACCCACCGTACTACAGACGCACCTACCGTACCACAGACGCACCCACCGTACCACAGACACAGGGATTGTACCACAGATGCACCCACCGTACCACAGACACAGGGATTGTACCACAGACACACCCACCATACCACAGATGCACCCACCGTACCACAGACACGGGGATTGTACCACAGACGAACTCACTGTACCACAGACACAGGGATTGTACCACAGACGCACCCACCGTACCACAGACGCACCCACCGTGCACCCACCGTACCACAGACACACCCACCGTACCACAGACACCCCCACCGTGCCACAGACACCCCCACCGTGCCACAGACACAGGGATTGTACCACAGACACACCCACCACACCACAGACACAGGGATTGTACCAGACACACCCACTGCACCACAGACGCACCCACCGTACCACAGACACACACCCACCGTACCACAGACACAGGGATTGTACCACAGACGAACTCACTGTACCACAGACACAGGGATTGTACCACAGACACACCCACCATACCACAGACACAGGGATTGTACCACAGACACACCCACCATACCACAGACACAGGGATTGTACCACAG
Source organism: Aquarana catesbeiana (assembly GCF_042186555.1). Classification (NCBI taxonomy): domain Eukaryota; kingdom Metazoa; phylum Chordata; class Amphibia; order Anura; family Ranidae; genus Aquarana; species Aquarana catesbeiana. The sequence goes on along the minus strand of NC_133336.1, from coordinate 217,664,262 downwards.
ACACACCCACCATACCACAGACACACCCACCGTACCACAGCCACACCCACCGTACCACAGACACAGGGATTGTACCACAGACACACCCACCATACCACAGACACAGGGATTGTACCACAGACACACCCACCATACCACAGACACACCCACCGTACCACGCACCACAGCCACACCCACCGTACCACAGACACAGGGATTGTACCACAGACGAACTCACTGTACCACAGACACAGGGATTGTACCACAGACACACCCACTGTACCACAGACGCACCCATCGCACCACAGACGCACCCATCGCACCACAGACGCACCTACCGTACCACAGAAGCACCCACCGCACCACAGACGCACCCACCGCACCACAGACGCACCCACCGTACCACAGACGCACCCACCGTACCACAGACACAGGGATTGTACCACAGACGAACTCACTGTACCACAGACACAGGGATTGTACCACAGACGAACTCACTGTACCACAGACACAGGGATTGTACCACAGAACCACCCACCGTACCACAGACACACCCACCGTACCACAGACACAGGGATTGTACCACAGACACACCCACCGTACCACAGACACACCCACCGTACCACAGACACAGGGAATGTACCACAGACACACCCACCGTACCACAGACGCATCTACCGTACCACAGACGCGACCACCGTACCACAGACGCGACCACCGTACCACAGACGCACCTACCGTACCACAGACGCACCCACCGTACCTACCGTACCACAGACGCGACCACCGTACCACAGACGCGATCACCGTACCACAGATGCACCTACCGTACCACAGACGCACCTACCGTACCAGACACACCTACCGTACCACAGACGCGACCACCGTACCACAGACGCGACCACCGTACCACAGACGCGACCACCGTACCACAGACGCGACCACCGTACCACAGACGCGACCACCGTACCACAGACGCGACCACCGTACCACAGACGCACCTACCGTACCACAGACGCACCTACCGTACCAGACACACCCACCGCACCACAGACACACCCACCGTACCACAGACACACCCACCGTACCACAGACGCAGAGTTGCTGAATAATGTGCACAATTCTTCCACCCACACAAAGACAGTCCCATCCAATCCCACCCACAAAGTCCCTCCCCCCGTTCAGCCAGCCAATCACAGCTCTCCCCTGACACACGTGACATGGGACTTACCTGAACTCTTGCTCGCTCACCACTTCCCCCAGATACTCGATGATGAACTGCGAGGCTCTGAGTGGCTGCTTGGTGCGGATGCCCCACCCCTTCCCCTCGGCCCGAAATCTCTCCAGGCATTGGACCCACTCGTGTCTCTGGATTCGCTGGTTGCTGCACCGCTCCCCGCAGGGACACGTATTGGGGGAACACTCAGCAAATATCATCCTACAAAGAGAAGCCAAACCGTCAGCCTGGAGCCCCGCCCACCAATCACCATCCTCTCTGTGTTACTGCACGGCATGCTCACCGATTCAGGCAATCCTCCACACAGCCCCAATCCACCAGATTGTCCGACCTTTTACAGTTACATGTGGTGGCCTCATATCCCGATAACGGCTTCACATCCACATACACATCTATGGAAACAGAGAGAGAGGGCGCTACTATGGGGGGCCCACCATAACAAGAGAGGGGAGAGAGGGCGCTACTAAGGGGGGCCCACCATAACGAGAGGGGAGAGAGGGCGCTACTACAGGGGGGTTCACCATAACGAGAGAGGGGAGAGACGGCGCTACTACAGGGGGCCCACCATAACGAGAGAGGGGAGAGACGGCGCTACTACAGGGGGGCCCACCATAACAAGAGAGGGCGCTACTGCGGGGGGGTCCACCATAACGAGAGGGGAGAGAGGGCGCTACTACAGGAGGGCCCACCACAACAAGAGAGGGGAGAGAGGGCGCTACTAAGGGGGGTCCACCATAACGAGAGGGCGCTACTACAGGGGGGCCCACCATAACAAGAGAGGGCGCTACTAAGAGGGGTCCACCATAACAAGAGAGGGCGCTACTAAGGGGGGCCCACCATAACAAGAGAGGGCGCTACTAAGGGGGGCCCACCATAACAAGAGAGGGCGCTACTAAGGGGGGCCCACCATAACAAGAGAGGGCGCTACTAAGGGGGGCCCACCATAACAAGAGAGGGTGCTACTAAGGGGGGCCCACCATAACGAGAGAGGGGAGAGAGGGCGCTACTAAGGGGGGTCCACCATAACAAGAGAGGCGCTACTAAGGGGGGTCCACCATAACAAGAGAGGGTGCTACTAAGGGGGGCCCACCATAACGAGAGAGGGGAGAGACGGTGCTACTAAGGGGGGGCCACCATAACAAGAGAGGGGAGAGAGGGCGCTACTAAGGGGGGTCCACCATAACAAGAGAGGGCGCTACTAAGGGGGGTCCACCATAACAAGAGAGGGCGCTACTAAGGGGGCCCACCATAACGAGAGAGGGGAGAGAGGGCGCTACTAAGGGGGGCCCACCATAACGAGAGAGGGCGCTACTGCGGGGGGTTCACCATAACGAGAGGGGAGAGAGGGCGTTACTGCGGGGGGTTCACCATAACAAGAGAGGAGAGAGAGGGCGTTACTGCGGGGGGTTCACCATAACGAGAGGGGAGAGAGGGCGTTACTGCAGGGGGTTCACCATAACGAGAGGGGAGAGAGGGCGCTACTAAGGGAGGTTCACCATAACAAGAGAGGGGAGAGAGGGCGCTACTAAGGGGGGTTCACCATAACGAGAGGGGAGAGAGGGCGCTACTAAGGGGGGTTCACCATAATGAGAGAGAGGGCGCTACTAAGGGGGGTTCACCATAATGAGAGAGAGGAGAGAGGGCGCTACTAAGGGGGGTTCACCATAACAAGAGAGGGGAGAGAGGGCGCTACTAAGGGGGGTTCACCATAACGAGAGGGCGTTACTGCGGGGGGTTCACCATAACGAGAGGGGAGAGAGGGCGCTACTAAGGGGGTTCACCATAACAAGAGAGGGGAGAGAGGGCGCTACTAAGGGGGGTCCACCATAACGAGAGAGAGGAGAGAGGGCGCCACAGACACCGCTTGTCCTTTCCTGGGGTCACTTACTGCAGCGGATCTTCTTATAAAGGGGAACATCCGGCTTCTTATACAACTAGAAGAGAAAAGAGAAGAAGAAGATCTGTCATCCCATCCCCCACACTATACACCCCAATGTGGGCGTGTACCCCAGAGAGGGCGCTTACCTGGTTGTGTTTCCACTGCCACAGGATGTCATATGGAAGCTGGAAGTCACTCCTCTTATGTCTCAGATATTTCCCTGCAAGAGACACCAACAGATATGAGACCCGCCCCATTGTGGGAGGGGCAGAGACACAAACTACTGGGGGAAATCTCCCCATTGTGGGAGGGGCAGAGACACAAACTACTGGGGGAAATCTCCCCATTGTGGGAGGGGCAGAGACACAAACTACTGCAGAGAAATCTCCCCATTGTGGGAGGGGCAGAGACACAAACTACTGCAGGAAATCTCAATATTGTGGGAGGGGCAGAGACACAAACTACTGCAGGAAATCTCCCCATTGTGGGAGGGGCAGAGACACAAAGTACTGCAGGAAATCTCCCCATTGTGGGAGGGGCAGAGACACAAACTACTGCAGGAAATCTCCCCATTGTGGGAGGGGCAGAGACACAAACTACTGAGGGGAATCTCCCCATTGTGGGAGGGGCAGAGACACAAACTACTGCGGGAAATCTCCCCATTGTGGGAGGGGCAGAGACACAAACTACTGCGGGAATCTCCCCATTGTGGGAGGGGCAGAGACACAAACTACTGGAGGGAAATCTCCCCATTGTGGGAGGGGCAGAGACACAAACTACTGCAGGAAATCTCCCCATTGTGGGAGGGGCAGAGACACAAACTACTGCAGGAAATCTCCCCATTGTGGGAGGGGCAGAGACACAAACTACTGGAGGAAAACTCCCCATTGTGGGAGGGGCAGAGACACAAACTACTGGAGGAAAACTCCCCATTGTGGGAGGGGCAGAGACACAAACTACTGCAGGAAATCTCCCCATTGTGAGAGGGGCAGAGACACAAACTACTGCCGGAAATCTCCCCATTGTGGGAGGGGCAGAGACACAAACTACCGCAGGAAATGTCAGCATTGTGGGAGGAGCAGAGACACAAACTACTGCAGGAAATCTCCCCATTGTGGGAGGGGCAGAGACACAAACTACTGCAGGGAAATCTCCCCATTGTGGGAGGGGCAGAGACAAACTACTGGAGGAAATCTCCCCATTGTGGGAGGGGCAGAGACACAAACTACTGCAGGAAATCTCCCCATTGTGGGAGGGGCAGAGACACAAACTACTGCAGGAAATCTCCCCATTGTGGGAGGGGCAGAGACACAAACTACTGGAGGAAATCTCCCCATTGTGGGAGGGGCAGAGACACAAACTACTGCAGGGAAATCTCCCCATTGTGGGAGGGGCAGAGACACAAACTACTGAGGGGAATCTCCCCATTGTGGGAGGGGCAGAGACACAAACTACTGAGGGGAATCTCCCCATTGTGGGAGGGGCAGAGACACAAACTACTGAGGGGAATCTCCCCATTGTGGGAGGGGCAGAGACACAAACTACTGCAGAGAAATCTCCCCATTGTGGGAGGGGCAGAGACACAAACTACTGCAGAGAAATCTCCCCATTGTGGGAGGGGCAGAGACACAAACTACTGAGGGGAATCTCCCCATTGTCTGGCTGTGATTAGGAAATTTGGGGAGAAGGTTTGTGCGGAGTTCCTCCTGGGGGGGGGGGGGGGGGGCAGATTAAACATTGATGGGGTAGAATGGGGGAGGGGTGGAGAGGAAGATATCAGAGTCTCGGAGTTGCTGGTTATGTAAGGAGAGGGGGCGGGTTCCAGGAGGGGGCGGGGTGTGTCTGGAATGACCTCACTGGAGGAAAACAAAGACTTCATTGAGCGGGGGTGGAGGGCAGCCAGAAAACACGGAACTTTCCTCTCCGGAGATATCAGGAAACGTATCCATCCCAGAAATCGTACACTACAGTGTGTACTACACTACACCTCCCCCGGAGACTGTGTATTGTGTGTACTACACTTCACCTCCCCCGGAGACTGTGTATTGTGTGTACTACACTACACCTCCCCCAGGGGCTGTGTATTGTGTGTACTACACTTCACCTCCCCCGGAGACTGTGTATTGTGTGTACTACACTACACCTCCCCCAGGGGCTGTGTATTGTGTGTACTACACTTCACGTCCCCCAGGGGCTGTGTATTGTGTGTACTACACTTCACGTCCCCCAGGGGCTGTGTGTGTATTGTGTGTACTACACTACACCTCCCCCGGAGACTGTGTATTGTGTGTACTACACTTCACCTCCCCCGGGGGCTGTGTATTGTGTGTACTACACTTCACCTCCCCCAGAGACTGTGTATTGTGTGTACTACACTTCACCTCCCCCAGGGGCTGTGTATTGTGTGTACTACACTTCACCTCCCCCGGAGACTGTGTATTGTGTGTACTACACTTCACCTCCCCCGGGGGCTGTGTATTGTGTGTACTACACTTCACCTCCCCCAGAGACTGTGTATTGTGTGTACTACACTTCACCTCCCCTGGAGACTGTGTATTGTGTGTACTACACTTCACGTCCCCCAGGGGCTGTGTGTGTATTGTGTGTACTACACTACACCTCCCCCGGAGACTGTGTATTGTGTGTACTACACTTCACCTCCCCCGGGGGCTGTGTATTGTGTGTACTACACTTCACCTCCCCCAGAGACTGTGTATTGTGTGTACTACACTTCACCTCCCCCAGAGACTGTGTATTGTGTGTACTACACTTCACCTCCCCCGGAGACTGTGTATTGTGTGTACTACACTTCACCTCCCCCGGGGGCTGTGTATTGTGTGTACTACACTTCACCTCCCCCAGAGACTGTGTATTGTGTGTACTACACTTCACCTCCCCCAGGGGCTGTGTATTGTGTGTACTACACTTCACCTCCCCCGGAGACTGTGTATTGTGTGTACTACAGTTCACCTCCCCCGGAGACTGTGTATTGTGTGTACTACACTTCACCTCCCCCGGAGACTGTGTATTGTGTGTACTACACTTCACCTCCCCCAGGGGCTGTGTGTGTATTGTGTGTACTACACTACACCTCCCCCGGAGACTGTGTATTGTGTGTACTACACTTCACCTCCCCCAGGGGCTGTGTATTGTGTGTACTACACTTCACCTCCCCCAGGGGCTGTGTATTGTGTGTACTACACTTCACCTCCCCCAGGGGCTGTGTATTGTGTGTACTACACTTCACCTCCCCCGGGGGCTGTGTATTGTGTGTACTACACTTCACCTCCCCCGGGGGCTGTGTATTGTGTGTACTACACTTCACCTCCCCCGGGGGCTGTGTGTGTAATATACCTAATTGCCCTCTTACCACATGCCAATAACCTCCCCCATGTACCTAAATTGGTGGGCAATGTGGTCCAGAAGCCCAGACCATGCACCTTCCTGCCACCCAGCAATTCTACCACTGCATACTCCACCACTACTCCCTCCGGGTCTGGCTGGCTTCCTTGGCACAGACATGCAGAGTGGAGAGACAATTCTACCACTGCATACTCCACCACTACTCCCTCCGGGTCTGGCTGGCTTCCTTGGCACGGACATGCAGAGTGGAGAGACAATTCTACCACTGCATACTCCACCACTACTCCCTCCGGGTCTGGCTGACTTCCTTGGCACAGACATGCAGAGCGGAGAGACAATTCTACCACTGCATACTCCACCACTACTCCCTCCGGGTCTGGCTGGCTTCCTTGGCACAGACATGCAGAGTGGAGAGACAATTCTACCACTGCATACTCCACCACTACTCCCTCCGGGTCTGGCTGGCTTCCTTGGCACAGACATGCAGAGTGGAGAGACAATTCTACCACTGCATACTCCACCACTACTCCCTCCGGGTCTGGCTGGCTTCCTTGGCACAGACATGCAGAGTGGAGAGACAATTCTACCACTGCATACTCCACCACTACTCCCTCCGGGTCTGGCTGGCTTCCTTGGCACAGACATGCAGAGTGGAGAGACAATTCTACCACTGCATACTCCACCACTACTCCCTCCGGGTCTGGCTGGCTTCCTTGGCACAGACATGCAGAGTGGAGAGACAATTCTACCACTGCATACTCCACCACTACTCCCTCCGGGTCTGGCTGGCTTCCTTGGCACAGACATGCAGAGTGGAGAGACAATTCTACCACTGCATACTCCACCACTACTCCCTCCGGGTCTGGCTGGCTTCCTTGGCAGGGACATGCAGAGTGGAGAGACAATTCTACCACTGCATACTCCACCACTACTCCCTCCGGGTCTGGCTGGCTTCCTTGGCACAGACATGCAGAGTGGAGAGACAATTCTACCACTGCATACTCCACCACTACTCCCTCCGGGTCTGGCTGGCTTCCTTGGCACAGACATGCAGAGTGGAGAGACAATTCTACCACCTGACAAACCTGAAGATGGTACAACCAACCCCTCTCCCAAAACTCATCAATGCGGAGATGATGTGCCAGCAGTGCAAGGGTTACCTGTATGGTAACTTCTCTGATCTTGTGACAGATATTGCCGTTCCTTCTTCCTCGTCCTCCTCTATGTACAGGAAAACGTCACACAAGGAGGAGGAGGAGGAGGAGGAGGAGGAGGAGGAGGAGGAAGATTGAAGGAGGAGAGAGGAGGAGGGAGGGAGGAGGAAGGATGAAGGAGGAGGAAGGATGGAGGGAGGAGGGAAGGACGGAGGAAGAGGAGAGAGGAGAGAGGAAGGATGAAGAAGGGAGGAGGAGGAGGAGGAGGAGGAAGGATGAAGGAGGGAGGAGGAGGAAGGATGAAGGGAGGGAGGAGGAGGAAGGATGAAGGGAGGGAGGAGGAGGAAGGATGAAGGGAGGGAGGAGGAGGAAGGATGGAGGGAGGGAGGGAGGAGGAAGGATGAAGGAGGGAGGGAGGAGGAAGGATGGAGGGAGGAGGGAAGGACGGAGGAAGAGGAGGGAGGAGAGAGGAGGAGGAAGACTGAAGGAGGAGAGAGGAGGAGGAAGGAAGGAGGAGAGAGGAGGAGGAAGATTGAAGGAGGAGAGAGGAGGAGGGAGGGAGGGAGGGAGGGAGGGAGGGAGGGAGGAGGAGGAGGAGGAGGAGGAGGAGGAAGGATGGAGGAGGAGGAAGGATGGAGGAGGAGGAAGGATGAAGGAGGGAGGAGGAGGAAGGATGGAGGGAGGAGGGAAGGACGGAGGAAGAGGAGAGAGGAGAGAGGAGGAGGAAGATTGAAGGAGGAGAGAGGAGGAGGAGGAAGGAAGGAGGGAGGGAGGAGGAAGGATGAAGAAGGGAGGAGGAGGAGGAGGAGGAGGAGGAGGAGGAGGAGGAGGAGGAGGAGGAGGAGGAGGAGGAGGAGGGATGAAGGATGAAGGAGGGAGGAGGAGGAAGGATGAAGGAGGGAGGAGGGAGGAGGAGGAAGGATGGAGGGAGGAGGGAAGGACGGAGGAAGAGGAGAGAGGAGGGAGGAGGGGGAGGAGCGGGTTCAATGCACACCGCTCTGCAGTCCTGTGTGTGTCAGAGGGAAGAGATGTGGCTTGCAATGTAAGTGTGGGAACCAAGACAACCCGCACATGCCGCGGGCATTCCGGGACTCAGCTCTGATTCCCCGGGACAGGGTCCAACTTCCGGGAAGGTCCCGGCGTATCAGGGACAGTTGGGAGGTATGCATCATCCTATCTGGTGCCCCCTCCCCCCCAGTGGCTCTCTTCACTTCCTGGTACATTGGACTATGTTTCCTCACTGACCACACGTTGTTTGCTGCCACCATCAGCTCTTCCGGTTGGAGAGGTTCCATCCAATGGCAATGGCAGGTGCCGATCAGCGCTTTGATTTTAGATTTTTGGGAGTTTGCATGTGGCTTTTTAACCATAATAAACCCTTTGGTGTTGCACTTATCTGGCGCCCCCTAGTGTTCTTCTTCTCTAATGCACATTGTGAAAAGCCCACTGGAGTTTCAGGCAGTATGTAGGCATGAAGTACATTGGATTAACCACTTGCCCACCGGCTCACGCTGATATACGGCGGCAGACTGGCACCGCTGATCGAATCGACGTACCTGGATGCGTGTGGCCGGTGGGCACGATCGCCGGCACAAGAGCCAGAATGAGGATTTGTGTGTTTAAAAACACAAATCCCAGTTCTGACAGGGGAGGAAAAACAGATCGTCTGTTCCTATTAAGTAATCTGGCTCCTCCTCTAGTCATAAATCTTTCCCCTATTTTGTAGAAATACATTTTGCGCAAACCAATCAATATACGCTCATTGCAATTTTATTTTACCAAAAATATGTAGAAGAATACAGATCGGCCTAAACTGATGAAGAAATTATTTTTTTTTTACATTTTTTTTGGATATTATAGCAAAAAGTTTTCAAAATTGTCCTTATTTTTTTTTGTTTATAGCGAAAAAAATAAAAAACGCAGAGATGATCAAATTCCACCAAAAGAAAGCTCTATTTATGGGAAAAAAGGACGTCAATTTTGTTTGGGTACAACTTCGCGCAATCGCGCAATTGTCAGTTAAAGCGGCGCAGTGACGTATCGCAAAAAATGGCCTGGTCATTAAGGGGGTAAATCCTCCCGGGGCTTAAGTGGTTAACCACGCCCATTTCTGTATAAATGGCACAAACCTGCCCATTCACAGGACTCTGAGGAGGCGGAGCCACTCACCAATATGGATGGGGGCAGGCAGCAGACCGTACTCGTGATCCTTTGGGTTATACTCCAATCTCTCCTTCTTCAGCTGCATCAGACGACTCTTTGGGCTGTGATTGGAGGAGAGGATACAGCGTGAGATCACCACAGGCTAAGATCACCCCTACCCAGACCACCACTACCAGACCGCCTCCTACCCCGACGTCCACTACCCAGACCGCCCCCGACCGCCTCTACCCAGACCGCCCCCTACCCCGACCACCCCTACCCAGACAGCCACTACCAGACTGCCCCCTACCCAGACAGCCACTACCAGACCGCCCTACCGAGACCGCCCCCTACCCAGAACCGCCCCCTACCCAGACAGCGACTACCAGACCGCCCCCTACCCAGACAGCCACTACCAGACCGCCCCCTACCCAGAACCGCCCCCTACCCAGACAGCCACTACCAGACCGCCCCCTACCCAGACAGCCACTACCAGACCGCCCCCTGCCCAGACCGCCACTACCAGACCGCCCCCTACCCAGACAGCCACTACCAGACAGCCACTACCAGACCGCCCTACCGAGACCGCCCCCTACCCAGACAGCCACTACCAGACCGCCCCCTACCCAGGCAGCCACTACCAGACCGCCCCCTACCCAGACAGCCACTACCAGACCGCCCTACCGAGACCGCCCCCTACCCAGACAGCGACTACCAGACCGCCCCCTACCCAGACAGCCACTTCCAGACCGCCCCCTACCCAGACAGCCACTACCAGACCGCCCCCTACCCAGACAGCCACTACCAGACCACCCTACCGAGACCGCCCCCTACCCAGAACCGCCCCCTACCCAGACAGCCACTACCAGACCGCCCCCTACCCAGACAGCCACTACCAGACCGCCCCCTACCCAGACAGCCACTACCAGACCGCCCTACCGAGACCGCCCCCTACCCAGAACCGCCCCCTACCCAGACAGCGACTACCAGACCGCCCCCTACCCAGACAGCCACTACCCCGACCACCCCTACCCAGACCGCCACTACCAGACCGCCTCCTACCCAGACAGCCACTACCCCGACCACCCCTACCCAGACCGCCACTACCCCGACCACCCCCTGCCCAGACAGCCACTACCAGACCGCCCCCTGCCCAGACAGCCACTACCAGACCGCCCCCTACCCCGACCACCCCTACCCAGACAGCCACTACCAGACTGCCCCCTACCCAGACAGCCACTACCAGACCACGCCCTACCGAGACCGCCCCCTACCCAGAACCGCCCTCTACCCAGACAGCGACTACCAGACCGCCCCCTACCCAGACAGCCACTACCAGACCGCCCCCTACCCAGACAGCCACTACCCCGACCACCCCTACCCAGACAGCCACTACCAGACTGCCCCCTACCCAGACAGCCACTACCAGACCGCCCCCTACCCAGACAGCCACTACCAGACCACGCCCTACCGAGACCGCCCCCTACCCAGAACCGCCCCCTACCCAGACAGCGACTACCAGACCGCCCCCTACCCAGACAGCCACTACCCCGACCACCCCTACCCAGACCGCCACTACCCCGACCACCCCCTGCCCAGACAGCCACTACCAGACCGCCCCCTACCCAGACAGCCACTACCCCGACCACCCCTACCCAGACCGCCACTACCAGACCGCCCCTACCCAGACAGCCACTACCCCGACCACCCCCTGCCCAGACAGCCACTACCAGACCGCCCCCTACCCAGACAGCCACTACCAGACCGCCCCCTGCCCAGACAGCCACTACCAGACCGCCCCCTACCCAGACCGCAACTACCAGACCGCCCCCTACCCAGACCGCAACTACCAGACCACCCCCTACCCAGACAGCCACTACCAGACCGCCCCCTACCCAGACCGCAACTACCAGACCACCTCCTACCCAGACCACCCCTACCCAGACCGCCACTACCAGACCGCCCCCTGCCCAGACAGCCACTACCAGACCGCCCCCTGCCCAGACCGCCACTACCAGACCGCCCCCTACCCAGACAGCCACTACCAGACCGCCCCCTACCCAGACAGCCACTACCAGACCGCCCCCTACCCAGACAGCCACTACCAGACCGCCCCCTACCCAGACAGCCACTACCAGACCGCCCCCTACCCAGACAGCCACTACCAGACCGCCCCCTACCCAGACAGCCACTACCAGACCGCCCCCTACCCAGACAGCCACTACCAGACCGCCCCCTACCCAGACAGCCACTACCAAACCGCCCCCTACCCAGACAGCCACTACCAGACCGCCCCCTACCCAGACAGCCACTACCAGACCGCCCCCTACCCAGACAGCCACTACCAGACCGCCCCCTACCCAGACAGCCACTACCAGACCGCCCCCTACCCAGACAGCCACTACCAGACCGCCCCCTACCCAGACAGCCACTACCAGACCGCCCCCTACCCAGACAGCCACTTCCAGACCGCCCCCTACCCAGACAGCCACTACCAGACCACACCCTACCGAGACCACCCCCTAAGCAGAACCGCCCCCTACCCAGACCGCCCCCTACCCAGACTGCTCCCTACCCAGACAGCCACTACCAGACCGCCCCCTACCCAGACAGCCACTACCAGACCGCCCCCTACCCAGACAGCCACTACCAGACCGCCCCCTACCCAGACCGCCCCCTACCCAGACCACCACTAACCAGAACCGCCCCCTAACCAGACCGCCCCCTAACCAGACCGCCCCCTACCCAGACCACCCCCTACCCAGAACTGCCCCCTACCCAGATCACCCCTACCCACCACTACCCAGAACCGCAGACAGGAGGAGAGGATACAGCGCGAGATCACCACAGGCTCAGATCACCCCTACCCAGACCATCCCTACCCAGAGCTGCAGACAGGAGGAGAGGATACAGCCTGAGATCACCAAAGACCCAGACCACCACTACCCAGACCATCCCTAGCCTGAACCGCAGACAGGAGAGGATACAGCGTGAGATCACCGCAGACCCAGACCACCCCCACCCAGACCACCCAACCGCCCCTACCCAGAACCGCAGAGGGGAGGAGAGGATACCGTGCGTACAGTATAGACCCCCCCCCCCCAGTCCTGGACAGCACAGCGTACGCCCTGGTTCCAGGTCAGCACCATGTTTACACCCCCTTTTTTCTTGACAACACCAACAGTGCACAACCCGACTGTGGCTCAACACAATGTAACCTCCAGTCCTGGAACAGCAAAATGTGCCCCCCTGGGTCTGGGTCAGCTAAATGTGCACTTCCTGGTTCTGGATGAGCCCAATGTGCACTTCCTGGTTCTGGATGAGCCCAATGTGCACTTCCTGGTTCTGGATGAGCCCAATGTGCACTTCCTGGTTCTGGATGAGCCCAATGTGCACTTCCTGGTTCTGGATGAGCCCAATGTGCACTTCCTGGTTCTGGATGAGCCCAATGTGCACTTCCTGGTTCTGGATGAGCCCAATGTGCACTTCCTGGTTCTGGATGAGCCCAATGTGCACTTCCTGGTTCTGGATGAGCCCAATGTGCACTTCCTGGTTCTGGATGAGCCCAATGTGCACTTCCTGGTTCTGGATGAGCCCAATGTGCACTTCCTGGTTCTGGATGAGCCCAATGTGCACTTCCTGGTTCTGGATGAGCCCAATGTGCACTTCCTGGTTCTGGATGAGCCCAATGTGCACTTCCTGGTTCTGGATGAGCCCAATGTGCACTTCCTGGTTCTGGATGAGCCCAATGTGCACTTCCTGGTTCTGGGTGAGCCCAATGTGCACTTCCTGGTTTTGGATGAGCCAAATGTGCACTTACTGGTTTCGGATGAGCCAAATGTGCACTTCCTGGTTTTGGATGAGCCCAATGTGCCCCCCCCCCCCAGTATTGGGGCAGCATTAGAAACCCTCCTTTCACTCACTCAGTGGTTTTATAGACATCAGAGAAGAGTCCAGCCTTCTGGTATTTCTTTTTGGGGGGACGTGCAATCTTCTTCTCCCGCTGCAGGAGAGGAGCCAGACGACGGGAAAACGCCTCCACCCGTTCCTGGTGACTCAGGCCAATGTCCCGACCTGTAGAGTCATCGATGAAAGAGATCTCCGCCAGACTGGAAGAGAAGAGAGGGGAATGATTGGACAGTGTATAGGAGGAATGATGAAGAGAAGAAATGATTGGACGGTGTATAGGAGGAATGATGAAGACTGATAGAGAAGAGAGGGGAATGATTGGACGGTGTATAGGAGGAATGATGAAGCCCAGAAGAGAAGAGAGGAAATGATTGGACGGTGTATAGGAGGAATGATGAAGACTGGAAGAGAAGAGAGGGGAATGATTGGATGGTATATAAGAGGAATATTGAGGACTAGAAGACGCCACCAATCAATGTAGAACATGTGGCCTGATCAGCCATACCTTGTGCTGCTCTCCGGGTCTTCATCCAATGACGTCCTCAGACGTTTCCTTATCTGCTTCTCCACACCTAGATGCTTCCTTTTCCATCCCTTGCGGTGCTCAGTGGTCAGAGTCACCCCCTGCACTACGGCCTCGATAATGTCCGTCACGGTGTCTGATCGGGCAGTGCTATTCTCCTGCTGGCTGACCAGTGGCATGGTCAGTAGGGAGTCTGGAGGATACTTCCTGGGCCTCCCCGGCCTCCTCTTGACAATATTGTTTCCTGTCCGGGACTGTCTCTGCAGCTTCTTGGCTTTCAGAATTTTATTGACGTGATCCAGGTTCTTCTTAGAGGCCAGGATTGTATCGTAGTTGTACATTCTCCGAGCCTGTTTGTGTATGGCTTCCACCACACTCCTCTTCAGGCTTGGCAGACGACCAGACGAGGAGCTAAGACCGTCTGGAGGAGATTCCATAGCAGGCACTGAAACAAGCAAAGTGTCTGACCTGCTCTGGCCTTTCTCCCGGCAGTGCCCCCTGGCAGGACTGGAGGAGGAGGGGGCGGAGGAGGGGAGGATGTCATCCACTGTGCGCTGCAGCAAACAATCCACAGATTCTTCCATTGTAGAACTGTGCCGCAGGCTTCGTAATGGGACCCCCATGACTGGAAGAAGACAACAAAGATTAGTAATAATGACCAGGACAATGAGCGTACCACTTTAATGGGTCTACATGCTGTGTACACCCTCCAAATCTACAATGTAGCTGTAAAGAAGATATCTCCACAGGATACTTAACTGCGATGCTGACCTGCCCTGGTACCTCCCACAATCCCCCAACTCTGGGTATCAGGTAAAATGTGCCCCTCCTCCTTCTAGCAGCACAGGTGGGATTCCACACATAGCCCTCTGTACAGAGGCAGGCCAAGTGTGCTGAATTGTATACTTCTCTTTACTCCTTCCCCCTGTCATCCATTGGGAGCCAAAATAGGTCCCAACTTGGAGTTTACACATGGCTGAGGAGCCATGAGACTGGTGTCTGAATGGCCATCACCTGCTTGGGGTAAAAGACTGCGATGCTCACACTTCTGATAACTGGAAGTAACAGATTTTCTTCTATAGTCCCAGCAGGATAACTCTTAGGGGGCAGCAAATGAAACATGAGTATTGTGCCAGTGGGACCCCTCCATGATATTTGAGGCCCATTTTCAGGAGTGGCTCGTGGCTCGCTGCTCTAACCTGATCACAGGCCCTTCAAATCTGTACAGACAAATGATCAGACTGGGAAAGACTGTCTTTACCATCAGACTTGGTTGGTGCATGGAGACCTCAGCTGCCAACGTCCCATCATCACTGGGTTACATTGGAGATGACCTAATTTCTTCTGACTCCTGAGTGTCGGACATCAGAGGTGAGACATACAGAGGACTTGAGGAAGCCAGAGGACACCTCATTACGGGAGAAGGTCACCACACACAGCACGACCAGAGAAGAAGGTCACCTTACACCGGATGGCCAGAGATGTAGGTTAATATTTGAAACAGCTCCTACAGGACGGTCAGAGAAAAAGGTGACCCAACACAGGACTACCAGAGAAAAAGATAGTCTCACACGGGATGGCCAGAGAAGGTTAATATTCGGGACAGCCCACACTGGATGGCCAGAGAAGAAAATCACCTCAGACTGGATAGCCAGAGAAGGTCACCTCATACAGCAGGGCCAGAAATAAAGGTCACCTCACACCAGACGGCCAGAGAAGAAGGTCACCTCACACCTGATGGCCAGAGAAGAAGGTCACCTTACACAGGATGGCAAGAGAAAAAGGTCACCTCACACCGGAAGGCCGGAGAAGGTGGTCACCTCACACCAGATGGCCGTAGGAGAACGTCACCTCCTACATCATGGCCAGAGAAGAAGGTCACCTCACACCGGACAGCTAGAGAAGAAGGTCAACTCACACCGGATGGCTGGAGAAGGTGTTAACCTCACACTGGACAGCCTGAGAAGGTCACCTCACAATGGACGGCCAGAGAAAAAGGTCACCTCATACCGGATAGCCAGAGAAGAAGGTCACCTCACACTGGATGGCCAGAGAAGAAGGTCACCTCACACCGGATGGCCAGAGAAGAAGGTCACCTCACACCGGATGGCCAGAGAAGAAGGTCACCTCACACCGGATGGCCAGAGAAGAAGGTCACCTCACACCGGATGGCCAGAGAAGAGGGTCACCTCACACCGGATGGCCAGAGAAGAGGGTCACCTCACACAGCACGACCATAGAAAACGATCACCTCACACTGGGCGGCCAGAGAAGTTGGTCACCTCACACTGGACTGCCAGAGAAAAAGGTCACCTTACACAGGACAGCCAAAGAAGAAGATCACCTCAAACTGGACAGCCAGAGAAGAAGGGCATCTCACACTGGACAGCCAGAGAACATGATTACCTCACACAGCATGCCCAGAGAAGAAGGTCACCTCACACAGGATGGCCAGAGAAGAAGGTCACCTCACACAGCACAGCCTGAGAAGAAGATCACCTCACACAGCACGGTCAGAGAAAAAGATCATCTCACATGGTTGGCCAGAAAAGGTCACCTCACACAGCTTGGCCAGAGAAGGTGATCACTTCACACCCATCGGACAGCTGGAGAAGGTCACCTCACACCGGATGGCCAGAGAAGGTAACCTTACAGCGGATGGACAGAGAAGAAGGTCCCTCACACCAGACAGCCAGAGAAGAAGAAGGTCACCTCACAGCGGAAAGCCATAGAAGAAGGTCACCTCACAATGGACAGCCAGAGAAGAAGGTCACCTCACAACGGATGGCCAGAGAAGGTCACCTCACAAAGGATGGCTATCCAGAGAAGATCACCTCACACCGGACGGCTAGAGAAGAAGGTCATCTCACACTGGACAGCTAGAAAAGAAGGTGACCTCACACAGCATGTCCAGACAAGCAGGTCACCTCACAACGGATGGCCAGAGAAAAAGGTCACCTCACACCAGACGGCCAGAGAAGAAGATCACCTCTCGTCGGACAGCCAGAGAAGAAGAAGAAGGTCACTTCACATCGGACAGCCATAGAAGAAGGTCACCTCACCACGGACGGCCAGAGAAGAAGGTCACCTCACCACGGACGGCCAGAGAAGAAAGTCACCTCATAAAGGATGGCTATCCAGAGAAGACCACCTCACGCCGGACGGCTAGAGAAGGTCATCTCACACTGGACGGCTAGAAAAGGTCACCTCACACAGCACGGCCAGAGAAGATCACCACACACAGCACGGCCAGACAAGCAGGTCACCTCACACAGGATGGCCAGAGAAGAAAGTCACCTCACAACGAATGGCTAGAGAAGAAAGTCATCTCACACTGGACTGCAAGAAAAGAAGGTCACCTCACACAGCACAGCCAGAGAAGATCACCTCACACAGCACGTTCAGACAAGCAGGTCACCTCACACAGGATGGCCGGAGAAGGTCACCTCACAACGGACGAATAGAGAAGAAGGTCACCTCACACTGGACTGCTAGAAAAGAAGGTCGCCTCACACAGCACGGCCAGAGAAGAAGATCACCTCACACAGCACGTCCAGACAAGTAGGTGACCTCACACAGGATGGCCAGAGAAGAAGGTCACCTCACAGCGGATGGCCAGAGAAGAAGGTCACCTCACAACGGATGGCCAGAGAAGAAGGGCACCTCACAACGGATGGCCAGAGAAGAAGGGCACCTCACAACGGATGGCCAGAGAAGAAGGGCACCTCACAACGGATGGCCAGAGAAGAAGGGCACCTCACAACGGATGGCCAGAGAAGAAGGGCACCTCACAATGGATGGCCAGAGAAGGTCACCTCACAACGGATGGCCAGAAAAGGTCACCTCACAACGGATGGCCAGGGAAGAAGGTCACCTCACAACGGATGGCCAGAAAAGAAGATCACCTCACACCAGACGGCCAGAGAAGAAGAAGGTCAACTCACACAGCACAGCCAGAGAAGAAGAAGGTCACTTCACACAGCACGGCCAGAGAAGAAGGTCACTTCACACAGCACGGCCAGAGAAGAAGGTCACTTCACACAGCACGGCCAGAGAAGAAGGTCACTTCACACAGCACGGCCAGAGAAGAAGGTCACTTCACACAGCACGGCCAGAGAAGAAGGTCACTTCACACAGCATGGCCAGAGAAGAAGGTCACTTCACACAGCATGGCCAGAGAAGAAGGTCACCTCACACAGCATGGAAAGAGAGGGTCACCTCACAACAGATGGCCAGAGAAGGTCACCTCACAACGGATGGCCAGAGAAGGTCACCTCACAACGGATGGCCAGAGAAGAAGGTCACCTCACACCATACGGCCAGAGAAGAAGGTCACTTCACACAGCACGGCCAAAGAAGGTCACTTCACACAGCATGGCCAGAGAAGAAGGTCACTTCACACAGCATGGAAAGAGAAGGTCACCTCACACCGAATAGCCAGAGAAGGTAACCTTACAGCGGAAGGCCAGAGAAGATGGTCATCTTACTCCGGACAGCCAGAGAAGAAAAAGGTCACCACACATCGGACAGCCATAGAAGAAGGTCACCTCACAATGGACGGCCAGAGAAGAAGGTCACCTCACAACGGACGGCCAGAGAGGAAGGTCACCTCACAACGGATGGCGAGAGAGGAAGGTCACCTCACAAAGGATGGCTATCCAGAAATCACCTCACACCGGACAGCTAGAGAAGGTCATCTCACACTGGACAGCTAGAAAAGAAGGTGACCTCATACAGCATGTCCAGACAAGCAGGTCACTTCACAACGGATGGCCAGAGAAAAAGGTCACCTCACACCAGACGGCCAAAGAAGAAGGTCAATTCACACAGCACAACCAGTGAAGAAGGTCACTTCACACAGATCGGCCAAAGAAGGTCACTTCACACAGCATGGCCAGAGAAGAAGGTCTCCTCACACCGGACGGCCAGAGAAGAAGGTCACCTCACAATGGATGGCTAGAAAAGGTCACCTCACACAGCACGGCCAGACAAGCAGATCACCTCACACAGGATGGCCCGAGAAGAAAGTCACCTCACAACGGACGGCTAGAGAAGAAAGTCATTTCACACTGGACTGCTAGAAAAGAAGAAGGTCAACTCACACAGCACGGCCAGAGAAGAAGGTCTCCTCACACCAGACGGCCAGAGAAGAAGGTCACCTCACAAAGGATGGCTATCCAGAGAAGATCACCTCACACCGGATGGCTAGAGAAGAAGGTCATCTCACACTGAACGGCTAGAAAAGGTCACCTCACACAGCACGGCCAGAGAAGATCACCTCACACAGCACGTCCAGACAAGCAGGTCACCTCAGACAGGTTGGCCAGAGAAGAAGGTCACCTCACAACGGACGGCTAGAGAAGAAGGTCAACTCACACAGCACGGCCAGAGAAGAAGGTCACTTCACACAGCACGGGCAGAGAAGAAGATCACTTCACACAGCATGGCCAGAGAAGAAGGTCACCTCACACAGCATGGCCAGAGAAGGTCTCCTCACACCGGATGGCCAGAGAGTCCTCTTATCTGGTCACAGAGATATTCTCATGTGCAAGAACAAAGCACTGGAAGGATGTCTAAGATGTCCACACACCAATCCAATCCGACTTCTATACTGTACAGAACCCAATCATCTAGGAGGAGAGATGACAAGTGGGATATCTGTGTCTGAAGTTCCCCCATAACTACTCTTCCCTTTATATAAAAGGCAAAATCAGGACTTGGCCTATGATGAGAAGATGAAGGAGCTGTATGGCCCGGGGCAGCTCCACACCTCACCCAACACCAAGAAGATTTCTTCATTACCTGAACATGAAGTGCTCTCCGATGCCGTCCTTCTTCTAGAGGGACTGTAACTGGAACTGTCCGGAGTCCTCAGACTACGCTCCTGGGAAGCTGGAAAATAACGGAAGAACCAATCAGCTCAGTGCGGCATGGAGTTTAGAATAACGAAGGAACCAATCAGCTCAGTGCGGCACGGAGCTCAGAATATTATATTAATTAAAAGAAATGTCTGGTAGTATGGCTGAAGGTCAGGGATGGGATGTACGTGGTGGATCATACAGGAGATCCCTCCTTGTAGGGATTGATCATTTATGCAGTAGTAGGGATAGGATGAAGGTCAGGGATGGGATGTACATGGTGGGTCATACAGGAGATCCCTCCTTGTAGGGATTGATCATTTATGTAGTAGTAGGGATAGGATGAAGGTCAGGGATGGGATGTACATGGTGGGTCATACAGGAGATCTCTCCTTGTATGGACTCTGATCATTGATGTAGTAGTAAGGACAGGATGAAAGTCATGGATGGGATATATGTTGAGAATCATACAAGAGATCCCTCCTTGTAGGGACTGATCGTTGGTGTAGTAGTAGGGACAGGCTCAGGGTAAGGGATGGGATGTACATGGTGGGTCATACAGGTGATCCCTCCTTGTAGGAACTGATCATTGATGTAGTAATAGTAAGGACAGGATATACGTGAAGGATCATACAGGAGATCTCTCCTTGTAGGCACTGATCATTGTAGTAGTAGGGACATGCTGAAGGTCAGGGGTGGGATTTACATGGTGGATTATACAGGAGATCCCTCCTTGTAGGGACTGATTATTGAAGTAGTAAGAACAGGCTGAAGGTCAGGGATGGATGTACATGGTGGGTCATACAGGAGATCCCTCCTTGTAGGGACAGGATGAAGGTCAGGGACTGAATGTACATGGAGGATCATACAATAAGATCCATCCCTGTGGGGACTCTGATCATTGATGTAGTAGTAGGGACAGGCAGAAGGTCAGGGATGTACATGGTGGGTCATACAGGAGATCCCTCCTTGTAGGGACTGAACATTGATGTAGTAGTAGGGAAGGGATGAAGGTCATGGATGAGATGTACATGGCGGGTCATACAGGAGATCCCTCCTTGTAGGGACTAAGAATTGATGTAGTAGTAGGGATGGAATGAAGGTCATGGATGGGATGTACATGGTAGATCCTACATGAGGATCCCTCCTGGTAGGGACTCTGATCATTGATGTAGAAGTAGGGACAGGCTGAAGGTCAGGGATGTACATGGTGGGTCATAGAGGAGATCCCTCCTTGTAGGGACTGAGCATTGATGTAGTAGTAGGGATGGGATGAAGGTCAGGGATGGGATGTACATGGTGGATCCTACATGAGGATCCCTCCTGGTAGGTACTCTGATCATTGATGTAGTAGTAGGGACGGGATGAAGGTCATGGATGGTATGAACATGGTGGGTCATACAGGAGATCCTTCCTTGTAGGGACTGAGCATTGATGTAGTAGTAGGGATGGGATGAAGTTCATGGATGGGATGTACATGGTGGGTCATAAAGGAGATCCCTCCTGGTAGGTACTCTGATCATTGATGTAGTAGTAGGGACAGGATGAAGGTCAGGGTTGAGAGATATTTTTGGTCTTCTATTTATAGTGTCTCCTCTCTGCAATGTCACAGCTTCCTCTATGACTGGAGATACAATTCCATCCAGAGATCGCAAAGCTCCTCCCCCCTTATCTGCCAGGACAGCGCAGGGACTGCAGACCCTAATCAGCCGCCGTGTGATCCGCATCCTCCGATCTCCGGGAAGAGAGACGGAGAATTCCAACATAACAGAGACATCGGAGTCCATTCACTAAGAGATAAATAACAACTGAAAAATGTGGTAAAATAAAGCATGTGGTAAATTGGTTTCCAATGTGAAATTCACTAAGAATTTTGCGCCTAATAACTCAAGCTTGAAAGATTCGGTAATTTAACGTACAGTAGCTGGTTGCTAAGGAGCGGGCCGGGAAGCCGGCTGTCGCGTTTTTAACAAGTGATAACTCATCAGCTGTCAGCGGTCTTCCTCACTGACAGCTCAATGTAAACCAAAAATGCCGGCAATTAAGAACAGCGTTCCCCACCCCACCCCCAATCCATACCAGGCCCTTATCCGAGCATGTAGTCCAGCAGGTCAGAAAAGGGGGGGGGGGGGGGCTGTACCAGGCCACATGCCCTCAACATGGGGGGGGGGGTTGCTTTTGCGCATAGGCTCTGCCCCCTATGTTGATGGGGACAAGGGCCTGGGGGGGTCTGCAAGCGGTGGGGCTTACCAGAATCTGGAAGCCCCCTTTAATAAGAGGACCCCGAGATCCTGGCCCCACCTATATGCCAGTATGTTAAAGGGGGCACCCAAGGTTGTGGGGAAGAGGCCCTTGTCTCCATCAACATGGGCCCCCCCTGCCCCCATGTTGAGAGAATGTGGCCTGGTATGGTTCAGGAGGGGGGAGAGCGCCCCCCCCTTTCCCTGGCCTTCTGGGCTACATGATCGGGTAAGGTTCTGGTATGGATTTTTTTTTATGTTTTCATTGCCGGTATTTTGTTTTTACATTCAGCTGTCAGTGGGGAAACCCGCTGTCAGCTGATAAGTCATCAGTTGTTAAGGACACAGCAGCCAGCTCCTTAACCAGCTATGGGGGGGGGGGGGGACGGACCCCCAACCTGCATCTTATCAATACCGCATGTGATAATTTATGCAAATGAGTCACCTTAGCGCGTTATCGCATGCGGTAATCTATAGTGAATTGACCCCAATGTCTCCCACACCAGGAACCCCACCATCCATTCAATACATTCAGTCACTCATGCGCTTTTGATCACCCATACACGTTCGATCACTCATATGCAGAATCCCATCACCTTCTTACCTGCTGAGGACGGTACGGCCTCCTTCCTGGCAGATCGGCTGTCTGTGAAGAAGGCAGGGCCATCGCTTAGCGTCTTGCCCCCGGCATGGTTGGCAGCCATGGCGCCCCGGCAGTTGCCTATTGCACTTGTGAAGAGGTTGGTGTGCTCATCGCTGCTGGCCGGCTCAGAGCTAGAGGTGAAGCCGCTGAGGGACAGACTGGGTGAGCTGTTGGAACAGTCGATCTGTAATGGAGTCTGGAGTCCCAGGGCCAGCAGGCCAGACTCGGGGGCCTCCCTCCGCACCCACTGCTCCTCTCTGCTCAGCAGCCCTTTGGGAGGAGACAGGTGAGTGCAAGGTAAGTGACACCTGTGCTTGTCTTTGTGTTTGTACCGCTCTGTAATATTGTCCTTCCCCAACCTGTAACGTTTTAATGACTCCAGAACCGTCCTAGAAGAGCCCACCCCAGCCAAGGAGTCCATGGAAAGCTGCTGTGGGTCTGATCGGTGCTCGCGGTGTTTGTGGCGGTGGCGGTGCTTGTGCTCAACCATCCAGCCGTAGGCCATATCCGGCGGGACGCTGGGGTAGGTGCCCACGGGGAGGAGAGGGGTGCGGCTGGTGGTCAGGAACGCCTCTTGGCGCAGAAGCTTGTGTTTCTTCTTATGGTATTTGGCGGGGTTCAGCAATAAATGGCCCGCATGCATGTAGGAAGGGGGGTGCAGTGGGGTGGTGAAGGAAGGAGAAGGTGGAGGAGGGTACAGAGTGGGGGGGTACCGTCCATAATAACTTAAGCCAATAGGGGCAGCGGTGATGGGGGAGGGGGAGTAAGGCATGCTGTATGAAGGGTAGAAGCCAGTGCTAGAGAGGGGAAAACCAAGACTGTGGACGAACGGCATCTCCGACATCGAGTCCCGCATCTTGGGGGGCCGCCCCCTCTTCTTTTTTAAATCTGGTTTCCGGATGTAGTGCAAAGGATCCAAGGGGAAGGTTGGGTGGCTGTAGAAGCTGTTGAAATTGAGGCGGAATATAGTAGGGAGCAGATCCCTGGGGATGAAATGGTGGCTCCTATGAGAAACATGGATCTCACTCAATCGCGTTATGAGCTCCTCCAGCTCGGCCAGGAAGTCCGGGTCTTGCCGGGCACGCAGCTGTGGGTACTTCTTTTTACGCTTCCGCTTCTGCCTCTTGAGTTTGTCGCAAGTGAGGAAGTCATGACTCCTGTGCTTGCACTTGTGCTTGTGTTTTTCTTTCAGGCTGCTGAGAACTGGCGAGGTCTGAGGCGCAAGGAGGGAAATGTGTTCGAAGGAATGCCGCCTCTTCTTCTGTGCGCAGAACTTCTCCGCCCGGTCCGACGTGCTGTTATTGTCCGTCCCGATGCCGCTGTCGCTGGGGATGGTCTCGTCGCTGTGAGACTCGCTGATGGGGGAAGACGTGGCTTCCTTTAAGGAAGTGATCTCATGTAAGTGGGAAGGAGAGTTTGGCAGCAACGTTGGGGGTGATAGTTGTCTACAGTCCTTGGAGGCTTTCCTCATGGCGAGGGTCTGAAGGAAGGTACCTTGTTTGGAGTGTGGGTGGGGATATGGCACAGGGCTTGGCTCCACAAAGCTGGCATCGCTGCTGATGGGGCTCTGGGCACCGCTGGCTCCAGGTGAGAGGGAACTGGCTGGAGAGGGAAGAACCTCAGGCCTGGTTATGTTTGGAGATATGACAGGTGCTACAACTTGACCCAACATTGAGTGAGCCTCCTGCTGGCCGGTATTCTCCAACGTCGGAGAGCAGATGGAATTGTTGGTCTCCGATGTTGACTTGGGCTTCCTGCCTCGCCTCTTGCCCATGTAGATTGTGCCTTTCTTGCTGACGTTGATTTGCTGACCCAATTTGGAAGTGAACGTGGCAGCGAGGGTCGATACCGTACCTTGTAGCTTCACCGGAGTCTTCCCCCTGGAGCTTTGCTCGGCCGTGCCAGAGAGAATCTGACTCAGCAGCTTCTTCCGTTTCATAGTCTTCATCTTATTTATCTTTCGGATGATATTTTTCACAAGTTGCCCGTTATTTTTCTTCACAGATTTCTTATCCCCCTCTGAGCAATTAGCGGTGGCGTCGTCAGTGTGGAGCCTGCTGTTCAGATGCTCGTCGTTCTGTTGCTTCTCCTTTTCGCACTCGGTTTGCTTGCGATTATCGGTCACCAGAAAAGGTGCGACGGACAGGACAGGCGGAGTTCGCATGGGCGCAGTGGAATCCCTCCTCGGCCTCCCTCTCTTCCTGGGAAACGCCGGTCTGGGAAGGGTTGTTTTTAGAGACGACATCTCGATCTCCGGCTGGAGAACGGGGGGGCCTTGCTCTTCTTTGGATTGTGATGAGGCTACTTTAAAAGCTGGGATTTTAAGTGCTCTTTTAGGGGGACCCTCCAGATGGGGCATATCCTTACTTTTAGGCTTCCCTCTCTTAGGTTTGTAAGCGTTGGAGCCATCAGTGGACATACAAACCATTCTATAATTCCTATGGGAACTGTACAGCTTGTGCGTTTCGTTGATGGCTCCTTCATTGGAAAGGTTTGCTTTGGACAAGGACTTGGAAACTTGACCATGAACTGAGGTTTTTCCGGAAGATTTTTCCGGTGTGCCCCGTTGAGACCGATCACTTCCCACCAACGCCGGCCTTACCACACCATGCTCAGGTGATACTTTCTGGGTGGTTTTGTTGGACACTTTCGTCCACCGGGGCTTTTTGCCTTTCCTTTTCTTAAAATGTTTAGTCTGCGAGTTGGTGCCGCCATGTTGGCTGCCGTAAGGCGGTTTTTCTGAGAGGCTGCCCACCTTCACCAACTGTTTTTTCCTAAGTA
The DNA here is from genome assembly GCF_042186555.1 of Aquarana catesbeiana. Taxonomy (NCBI): domain Eukaryota; kingdom Metazoa; phylum Chordata; class Amphibia; order Anura; family Ranidae; genus Aquarana; species Aquarana catesbeiana. The sequence goes on along the minus strand of NC_133336.1, from coordinate 217,638,554 downwards.
AACTTGCAAAGCTGACGACAGACGGGTCTGAGCGGTGGCTGCCAGGCTCCACCCTCTGCGTGGGTTTTTTCTCTGGTACAGGGGGAACAGAAGAAGTCCTTAAATTCCCACTGGGGACACGTTTGACCTCTTTGCTCGTCTTTTCATTAGATAATAAGTCCAAAGAATTCTGAGGGATTCTATGAGCCCTGTCAGCGGGTAAAGTGTCGGATGTAAACTTGCTTTTGTCGCTTGGCTCATCAATACATTCCACACGCGTTGCGTCAGGAGTTAAGTGCAATGAACTTGAGGGGGATTGGGGACAATTCACATTTGAACTCCTACTGGAGGATGTCAGAGACGTCGCTGGTGCTGGCGAAGGTAGATTACCTTCTCCGACGGCACTGAAGGGCGACACGGCGGCTGACGCGTCGGACGCACCCCCCTTCCGGTAGTCCAATGAAGTGCAATACACAGGGCAAAGCTTTTCCGGCATCTCCGTATCAGGGACACCTTTCTCAGAGAGGGAACTTTTCTCCACTGGGATGGAAGTCCTGTTATTAAATTTATCTCTCTCGCCAGCGGATCCCTCTTTCTTGATACAGAACTTTTCCAAAATGCTGTCCTTGGCCTGCCGTACATTACCCCTCTCCGAGGTTTGACTGCTCATTCTTTCCTCCGAGCCCCTGGATTTGGAAAGCGAGCTCAGACGCTCCGTGGCAGGAGAGTCATCTTTCGGCATTACCCGTTCCTCCAAGGGCGAGCTGACCGGGGAGGATGAGGCCTGCTTTTTGGCTCTGATTTTGGAAGACTTGGAAGGAGGGCATGTTGCAATGAGCTGAGCAAGCTTTTCAGTAACGCTGGCGGCTGTGCCGTTCACCGGGACCCTGTCCTTTGAGTCAGGGTCTTTGTTACTGACAAGTCCAGACGGCGATGCCTTGTTGGGCTCAGCCGCTTCCGAGTGCAAAGGTAAAGAGTTCTTTGTTGCCGGGACCTTCTCCTCCTCGGAACGAAGGTGTAAACGCTCGGCCTTCAGACTGTCCGTACTTGGATTCTCCGAAGACTTCTTAGATGATCTGGAAGAGTCCTGGAAGAGAAAACACAAAAAGTAATTTAGAAGAGCAAACCCTCCATCATGCACACCAATATTATCCTCCTACCAACCATTAACCAATCTACAGGCCTGAAGTCCAGAAATGGGCCCGGCTGAGACTCACCGGAACATTCTAAACACTGAATACAACTAGATTGTAAGGTTATATCCGGGTGAAGAACATGCATACCAAACGTAAAAATATGGCGTATTGGCTACTCCCATACAAAGGATTGTTGGAATAATCATAAGATGAAGAACGGGGAGCAGATCGCTCTTCCTGGAAGGAGAATCCTACCCACCCGTATTCGGCAGCCAGCTGGATTCGGCCGTACGTGACGGCGTTTGCCAGTTATTTATGGAAATAAACGTGGCACCTTGTTTTATTTTGCAGGCAGGGAGGGAGATGGTGGCTGCGGCGTTCCGCTGCTTGTTTTGTGTACGCCAAGAACAGGAGGGGGGGGGAAATGGAGGAAAAAAAAAAAACCCTACGGAGGAATTCAAAGCTTGAGCAGAATTTGCATAATAGCAACCGCTGCCATGGAAAAACTGGGCAGCGTGCCAAGCGTCGTGTCCGCGCCACCAATGCACAACACTCCTCTATAAAACGGATCTGCGCCTTCCCTGTAATTCAATCATTGGCCGCGCCGGCTCTCCGCTCTCTTATTCTGATGGCCTCGGGGTAAAGCTTTCTCTCTCACAGCTGCTGGACGTCTCCTGGTGGAGAAGGTGAATGACTGGAGGAGGACACGGGGGGCTCTGAAAACTATGGTTGGATCATGTGCAGAAAAGGGGAAGCTTGGGGCTGTACAGAGACTCACCGGGCCGCCTTCTTCCTCTCCCAAACTGGAGGCAGGAGAAGACCCCTCATCTCCACCTCGATGTGCCAACCCAGAAATGAGCGAGAGAATCGCGTCTCCAAACACTGGACCCCATCCCCCAAACTACACAACTGAGACCCCAAGATGAGCATCGCGTCTCCAAACACTGGACCCCATCCCCCAAACTACACAACCGAGACCCCAAGATGAGCATCGCGTCTCCAAACACTGGACCCCATCCCCCAAATTATACAACTGAGACCCCAAGATGAGCATCGCGTCTCCAAACACTGGACCCCATCCCCCAAACTACACAACTGAGACCCCAAGATAAGCATCGCGTCTCCAAACACTGGACCCCATCCCCCAAACTACACAACTGAGACCCCAAGATGAGCATCGCGTCTCCAAACACTGGACCCCATCCCCCAAATTATACAACTGAGACCCCAAGATGAGCATCGCGTCTCCAAACACTGGACCCCATCCCCCAAATTATACAACTGAGACCCCAAGATGAGCATCGCATCTCCAAACACTGGACCCCATCCCCCAAACTACACAACTGAGACCCCAAGATGAGCATCGCGTCTCCAAACACTGGACCCCATCCCCCAAATTACACAACTGAGACCCCAAGATGAGCATCGCGTCTCCAAACACTGGACCCCATCCCCCAAATTATACAACTGAGACCTCAAGATGAGCATCGCGTCTCCAAACACTGGACCCCATCCCCCAAATTATACAACTGAGACCCCAAGATGAGCATCGCATCTCCAAACACTGGACCCCATCCCCCAAACTACACAACTGAGACCCCAAGATGAGCATCGCGTCTCCAAACACTGGACCCCATCCCCCAAATTACACAACTGAGACCCCAAGATGAGCATCGCGTCTCCAAACACTGGACCCCATCCCCCAAATTATACAACTGAGACCCCAAGATGAGCATCGCGTCTCCAAACACTGGACCCCATCCCCCAAATTATACAACTGAGACCTCAAGATGAGCATCGCGTCTCCAAACACTGGACCCCATCCCCCAAATTATACAACTGAGACCTCAAGATGAGCATCGCGTCTCCAAACACTGGACCCCATCCCCCAAATTATACAACTGAGACCCCGAGATGTGAGAGAGCATCGCACCTCCTAACACAGGACCCTATCCCCCAAACTACACAACTGAGACCCCGAGATGAGGGAGAGCATCGCACCTCCTAACACTGGACCCCATCACCCCAAATTATACAACTGAGACCCCGAGATGAGAGAGAGCATCGTACCTCCTAACACTGGACCCCATCACCCCAAATTACACAACTGAGACCCCGAGATAAGCGAGAGCATCGTACCTCCTAACACTGGACCCCATTACCCCAAATTACACAACTGAGACCCCGAGATGAGGGAGAGCATCGTACCTCCTAACACTGGACCCCATCACCCCAAATTATACAACTGAGACCCCGAGATGAGAGAGAGCATCGCACCTCCTAACACTGGACCCCATCACCCCAAATTACACAACTGAGACCCCGAGATGAGAGAGAGCATCGCACCTCCTAACACTGGACCCCATCACCCCAAATTACACAACTGAGACCCCGAGATGAGAGAGAGCATCGTACCCCCTAACACTGGACCCCATCACCCCAAATTATACAACTGAGACCCCGAGATGACAGAGAGCATCGTACCCCCTAACACTGGACCCCATCACCCCAAATTATACAACTGAGACCCCGAGATGACAGAGAGCATCGTACCCCCTAACACTGGACCCCATCACCCCAAATTATACAACTGAGACCCCGAGATGACAGAGAGCATCGCACCTCCTAACACTGGACCCCATCACCCCAAATTACACAACTGAGACCCCCTGAGATGAGAGAGAGCATCGTACCTCCTAACACTGGACCCCATCACCCCAAACTACACAACTGAGACCCCAAGATGAGCATCGCACCTCCTAACACTGGACCCCATCACCCCAAATTATACAACAGAGACCCCGAGATGAGCGAGAGCATCGCACCTCCTAACACTGGACCCCATCACCCCAAATTACACAACTGAGACCCCGAGATGAGAGAGAGCATCGCACCTCCTAACACAGGACCCCATCACCCCAAATTATACAACAGAGACCCCGAGATGAGCGAGAGCATCGCACCTCCTAACACTGGACCCCATCACCCCAAATTACACAACTGAGACCCCGAGATGAGCGAGAGCATCGTACCTCCTAACACTGGACCCCATCACCCCAAATTATACAACTGAGACCCCGAGATGACAGAGAGCATCGCACCTCCTAACACTGGACCCCATCACCCCAAATTACACAACTGAGACCCCCTGAGATGAGAGAGAGCATCGCACCTCCTAACACTGGACCCCATCACCCCAAATTACACAACTGAGACCCCCGAGATGAGCAAGAGCATCGCACCTCCTAACACTGGACCCCATCACCCCAAATTATACAACTGAGACCCCGAGATGAGAGAGAGCACTGACCTTCTAACACTGGACCCCATCACCCCAAATTACACAACTGAGACCCCCTGAGATGAGAGAGAGCATCGTACCTCCTAACACTGGACCCCATCACCCCAAATTATACAACTGAGACCCAGAAATGAGCCCAGTGTCGGCCCAGAGTTGAACAGATCGTAACAGGCATTGAACATGGCTAAATTGTACATGGATCGTACAGGCATGTTACATGCATCGTACACGGATCCTATCCGGATTGGACATAGATCCTACATGGATCACACATAGATCCTACACAGATTGTACATTGATCAGGCACAGATCATCTTACATGCATGGTACAAGAATCGTACACGGCTCCTAACCGGATTGGATATAGATCCTACACGGATCATACATGGATCGTACACGGATCCTACAGGCATGGTACATGCATCGTACACGGATCCTATCCGGATTGGACATAAATCCTACACGGATCACACATAGATCCTACACAGATTGCACATTGATCAGGCACAGATCATCTTACATGCATGGTACAAGGATCGTACAAAGGCTCCTACACGGATCTAATGACTTATCACGGTATTAAAACATACACAGGAATACATCTTATAGATGGCACACATGTGGGACGTACGAGATATACAACACAGAGGACGATATGCCGAATGTACTGCAGAAGAGGGGAATAAATACAATGAACAGGATGGTGTTCTCCTCAGCCATTCATCTGATTGGTTGTTTCCTCCTCAAGTAATGTGGAGCCTCATAAACTGCTGCCTGAACTAGGTCAGCTGTTACCATGGAAACCACCTAAAGTTGCAACGAGATACAAACTAATGCTAACATTTCCTCACAGGAACTAAAAATATCATTGTGTCCGCAGGTCGCTGAGACCGCCGGCTTCATGTCCGACTGACAGATGACCCATTATTATCTCTACCCCATAAAATGGGGGCCGGACCAACCAGAGACCCATACCCAATCATCAATCCTATCCAACCACGTGACCCCCAATCTGTACTATCTCCACTCCATATCCTCCTCCAACACCAACCAGAGACCCATACCCAATCACCAATCCTATCCAACCACGTGACCCCCAATCTGTACTATCTCCACTCCATATCCTCCTCCAACACCAGGACCAACCAGAGACCCATACCCAATCACCAATCCTATCCAACCACGTGACCCCCAATCTGTACTATCTCCACTCCATATCCTCCTCCACCAACTAGAGACCCATACCCAATCATCAATCCTATCCAACCACATGTGACCCCCAATCTGTACTATCCCCACTCCATATCTTCCTCCAACACCAACCAGAGACCCATACCCAATCATCAATCCTATCCAACCACATGTGACCCCCAATCTGTACTATCCCCACTCCATATCTTCCTCCAACACCAACCAGAGACCCATACCCAATCATCAATCCTATCCAACCACATGTGACCCCTATCTGTACTATCTCCACTCCATATCCTCCTCCAACACCAACCAGAGACCCATACCCAATCATCAATCCTATCCAATCACATGTGACCCCTATCTGTACTATCTCCACTCCATATCCTCCTCCAACACCAACCAGAGACCCATACCCAATCATCAATCCTATCCAACCACATGTGACCCCCAATCTGTACCATCTCCACTAGGGATGCACCGAATGGGTTTTTTGGTGCTGAAACCAATACCGAAAAGAAATCTTCCTTGATCATGAAAACCGAAACCGATACCGAAACAATACCAATACTGAAAGTGACTGTTTTTTAAAATATTTTTATACAGGAGATGGCAGAGACTGGGGACATAGTACAGGAGATGGTCAGAGACTGGGGACAAGGTACAGGAGATGGTCAGAGACTGGGGACAAGGTACAGGAGATGGTCAGAGATTGAGGACAAGGTACAGGAGATGATCAGAGACTGAGGACATGGTACAGGAGATGGTCAGAGACTGAGGACATGGTACAGGAGATGGTCAGAGACTGAGGACATGGTACAGGAGATGATCAGAGACTGAGGACAAGGTACAGGAGATGATCAGAGATTGAGGACAAGGTACAGGAGATGATCAGAGATTGAGGACAAGGTACAGGAGATGATCAGAGATTGAGGACAAGGTACAGGAGATGATCAGAGACTGAGGACATGGTACAGGAGATGGTCAGAGACTGAGGACATGGTACAGGAGATGGTCAGAGACTGAGGACATGGTACAGGAGATGGTCAGAGACTGAGGACATGGTACAGGAGATGGTCAAAGACTGCGGACATGATACAAGAGATTAATGCAGCCTCACCAGTGCCCATCAGATGCAGCCAGCCAGTGTCCCCATTGCAGCGCAGCCAGTGTCCCCAGTAGTGCAGCCAGTGTCCCCAGTAGTGCAGCCAGTGAAGGGAGAGGAGAGCCGCCGCCTCTTTGATTACAGCGCCAGGAACATCACAGCTTTCATTTCAGCTGTGTGTTCCCCGCTGCACACCATCACATACAGCCCCTCCCACTTGACCTTGGAACGTTGATAGACAGATCACCTATCCCAGGATTGGACAGGTGATCTGTCTATCAAAGTTCCAGGACAAGGGGGAGGGGCTGTATGTGACGGCGCGCAGCGGGGAACACACAGCTATTGAAATGAAAGCTGTGATGTTCCTGGTGCTGTAATCAAACAGGCGGCGGCTCTCCTCTCCCTTCACTGGCTGCAATGGGGACACTGGCTACACTACTGGGGACACTGGCTGGCTGCATCTGACGGGCACTGGTGAGGCTGCGTTAATCTCTTGTATTATGTCCGCAGTCTCTGACTCTCTGACCATATCCCCAGTCTCTGACCATCTCCTGTACCATGTCCCCAGTCTCTGACCATCTCCTGTACCATATCCCCAGTCTCTGACCATCTCCTGTACCATGTCCATAGTCTCTGACCATCTCCTGTACCATGTCCATAGTCTCTGACCATCTCCTGTACCAGGTCCCCAGTCTCTGACCATCTCCTGTACCAGGTCCCCAGTCTCTGACCATCTCCTGTACCAGGTCCCCAGTCTCTGACCATCTCCTGTACCAGGTCCCCAGTCTCTGACCATCTCCTGTACCATGTCCCCAGTCTCTGACCATCTCCTGTACCATGTCCCCAGTCTCTGACCATCTCCTGTACCATGTCCCCAGTCTCTGACCATCTCCTGTACCATGTCCCCAGTCTCTGACCATCTCCTGTACCATGTCCCCAGTCTCTGACCATCTCCTGTACCATGTCCCCAGTCTCTGACCATCTCCTGTACCATGTCCCCAGTCTCTGACCATCTCCTGTACCATGTCTCCAGTCTCTGACCATCTCCTGTACCATGTCTCCAGTCTCTGACCATCTCCTGTACCATGTCCCCAGTCTCTGACCATCTCCTGTACCATGTCCCCAGTCTCTGACCATCTCCTGTACCATGTCCCCAGTCTCTGACCATCTCCTGTACCATGTCCCCAGTCTCTGACCATCTCCTGTACCATGTCCCCAGTCTCTGACCATCTCCTGTACCATGTCCCCAGTCTCTGACCATCTCCTGTACCATGTCTCCAGTCTCTGACCATCTCCTGTACCATGTCCCCAGTCTCTGATCATCTCCTGTACCATCTCTGCAGTCTCTAATCATCTCCTGTAGTATGTCCTCAGTCTCTGATCATCTCCTGTATAAAAATAATTTTTAAAAACAGTCACTTTCGGTATCGGTGTTGTTTCGGTATCGGTTTCGGGATCAAGGAAGATTTATTTTTGGTATCGGTTTCGGCACCAAAAAACCCATTCGGTGCATCCTTAATTCCTATCCAACCACGTGACCCCCTATCTGTACTATCTCCACTCCATATCCTCCCCCAACACCAGGTCCAGCCAGAGACCCATACCCAATCATCAATCCTATCCAACCACATGTGACCCCCAATCTGTACTATCTCCACTCCATATCCTCCTCCAACACCAACCAGAGACCCATACCCAATCATCAATCCTATCCAACCACGTGACCCCCAATCTGTACTATCTCCACTCCATATCCTCCTCCAACACCAACCAGAGACCCATACCCAATCATCAATTCTATCCAACCACATGTGACCCCCAATCTGTACTATCTCCACTCCATATCCTCCTCCAACACCAACCAGAGACCCATACCCAATCATCAATCCTATCCAATCACATGTGACCCCCAATCTGTACTATCTCCACTAGGGATGCACCGAATGGGTTTTTTGGTGCTGAAACTGATACCGAAAAGAAATCTTCCTTGATCATGAAAACCGAAACCGATACCGAAACAACACCAATACTGAAAGTGACCGTTTTTAAAAATATTTTTATACAGGAGATGCAGAGACTGGGGACATAGTACAGGAGATGATCAGAGATTGAGGACAAGGTACAGGAGATGATCAGAGATTGAGGACAAGGTACAGGAGATGATCAGAGATTGAGGACATGGTACAGGAGATGATTAGAGATTGAGGACAAGGTACAGGAGATGGTCAGAGACTGAGGACATGGTACAGGAGATGGTCAGAGACTGCAGACATAGTACAGGAGATGATCAGAGATTGAGGACAAGGTACAGGAGATGATCAGAGACTGAGGACATGGTACAGGAGATGATCAGAGACTGAGGACATGGTACAGGAGATGATCAGAGACTGAGGACATGGTACAGGAGATGATCAGAGACTGAGGACATGGTGCAGGAGATGATCAGAGACTGAGGACATGGTACAGGAGATGGTCAGAGACTGAGGACATGGTACAGGAGATGATCAGAGACTGAGGACATGGTACTGGAGATGGTCAGAGACTGAGGACATGGTACAGGAGATGGTCAGAGACTGAGGACATGATACAAGAGATTAATGCAGCCTCACCAGTGCCCATCAGATGCAGCGCAGCCAGTGTCCCCATTGCAGCGCAGCCAGTGTCCCCAGTAGTGCAGCCAGTGTCCCCAGTAGTGCAGCCAGTGAAGGGAGAGGAGAGCCGCCGCCTCTTTGATTACAGCGCCAGGAACATCACAGCTTTCATTTCAGCTGTGTGTTCCCCGCTGCACACCATCACATACAGCCCCTCCCACTTGACCTTGGAACTTTGATAGACAGATCACCTATCCCAGGATTGGACAGGTGATCTGTCTATCAAAGTTCCAGGACAAGGGGGAGGGGCTGTATGTGACGGCGCGCAGCGGGGAACACACAGCTATTGACATGAAAGCTGTGATGTTCCTGGTGCTGTAATCAAACAGGCGGCTGCTCTCCTCTCCCTTCACTGGCTGCAATGGGGACACTGGCTGGCTGCATCTGACGGGCACTGGTGAGGCTGCATTAATCTCTTGTATTATGTCCGCAGTCTCTGACTCTCTGACCATGTCCCCAGTCTCTGACCATCTCCTGTACCATGTCCCCAGTCTCTGACCATCTCCTGTACCATGTCCCCAGTCTCTGACCATCTCCTGTACCATGTCCCCAGTCTCTGACCATCTCCTGTACCATGTCCATAGTCTGTGACCATCTCCTGTACCATGTCCCCAGTCTCTGACCATCTCCTGTACCATGTCCCCAGTCTCTGACCATCTCCTGTACCATGTCCCCAGTCTCTGACCATCTCCTGTACCATGTCCATAGTCTCTGACCATCTCCTGTACCATGTCCCCAGTCTCTGACCATCTCCTGTACCATGTCCCCAGTCTCTGACCATCTCCTGTACCATGTCCCCAGTCTCTGACCATCTCCTGTACCATGTCCCCAGTCTCTGACCATCTCCTGTACCATGTCCCCAGTCTCTGACCATCTCCTGTACCATGTCCCTAGTCTCTGACCATCTCCTGTACCATGTCCCCAGTCTCTGACCATCTCCTGTACCATGTCCCCAGTCTCTGATCATCTCCTGTACCATGTCCTCAGTCTCTGACCATCTCCTGTACCATGTCCCCAGTCTCTGATCATCTCCTGTACCATCTCTGCAGTCTCTAATCATCTCCTGTAGTATGTCCTCAGTCTCTGATCATCTCCTGTATAAAAATATTTTTACAAACAGTCACTTTCGGTATCGGTGTTGTTTTGGTATCGGTTTTGTTTCTGTATCGGTTTCGGGATCAAGGAAGATTTATTTTTGGTATCGGTTTCGGCACCAAAAAACCCATTCGGTGCATCCCTAATTCCTATCCAACCATGTGACCCCCAATCTGTACTATCTTCACTCCATATCCTCCTCCAACACCAACTAGAGACCCATACCCAATCACCAATCCTATCCAACCACGTGACCCCTATCTGTACTATCTCCACTCCATATCTTCCTCCAACACCAGGACCAACCAGAGACCCATACCCAATCATCAATCCTATCCAACCACATGTGACCCCTATCTGTACTATCTCCACTCCATATCCTCCTCCAACACCAGGTCCAATCAGTATGTACATGTAAAAAACGAGCATCTGATTGGCTGCTGGGTGAGACTTGGGTCAGGGCAGTCTGCTGTGAGTCACTTCCTCCATCCAATAACACAAGTCTGATATGTGGATGTCTTCAATGTGGTCATTATCTCCCATAGAGGGCAGCCAAACCCAACAGAGAGTACAGGACATGGGGTCTCTAGTCTGTAACCATGGATTATACGCAGCTCCCGTCAGGTGATTGGACACTGGAAAAAAAAAAGATGCAGGGACATCCCCCTATATAACTCCACCCACTCCCAGCTATTGGGAAATCCCCGTATATAACTCCTCCCACTCCCAGCTACAGGGAGATCCCCTATATAACTCCTCCCACTCCCAGCTATGGGGACATCCTCCTATATAAAACTCCTCCCACTCCCAGCTATGGGGACAGCCTCCTATATAGCTTCTCCCACTGCCAGCTACGGGGGAATCCCCCTATGTAACTCCTCCCACTCCCAGCTACAGGGAGATCCCCTATATAACGCCTCCCACTGCCAGCTATGGGGACATCCGCCTATATAACTCCTCCCACTCCCAGCTACAGGGAGATCCCCTATATAACGCCTCCCACTGCCAGCTATGGGGACATCCGCCTATATAACTCCTCCCACTCCCAGCTACAGGGAGAGCCCCCTATATAACTCCTCCCTCTCCCAGCTACAGGGAGAGCCCTCTATATAACTCCTCCCACTCCCAGCTACAGGGAGAGCCCCCTATATAACTCCTCCCACTCCCAGCAAGCCTCAGTTTTGATCATACAGAACAGAGAGGGAATAACCTATATACTAGACTACAGGAAATTTTACTGGTAAGTCACAAATCCTGTCTCCTTAGTTGTACTGTACAGGACACAAGATCTTTAGTCTTAGACAACTGGGGTATCCAAAAGCCATCCAACCGAGGGGAGGCAACACAGCAAACAAATGCCAACAGTCCCACACTACACATGGGTCTAGAAGGGCTCAAAAGAACTCAGAGCCTGGAGCTCCTTACTTCCGAAAATTGGCATCAGAGGAGGCATGAACATCCGCCTGGTAGAACTTGTGTAAATGGTGGTGACCCTACAAATCGGAGATCAAGATAACAGATGCTAAAAAGCCCAACAGATCGGGCAAAGTGCACCTTAATATGAAAGGAGGAACCTGATCCACTTGGTCCACAATGCACGTTTTTTGTTTTTTATTGTTGGATGAAGGGGGGAAAAGGGTGGACCCTCCCACTGGGGAGACTCATCATCTCCATTTGAACCAGTGAAGGGTTGGACCCTCCAATTGGGTAGACTTATCTCTATATGTACCGGGGAAGGGTTGGGCCTTCCCAATGGTAAACTCATTATCTCTATATGTACACCGGGGAAGGGTTGGGCCCTCCTATTGGGGACACTTATCTCTAGAGTGACCGGTGAAGGGATGGACTCTCCAATTGGGTAGCCTTATCTCTATATGTACCGGGGAAGGGTTGGGCCTTCCCAATGGTAAACTCATCATCTCTATATGTACACCGGGGAAGGGTTGGGCCCCCTTCAATGGTAAACTCATCATCTCTACATGTACATCGGGGAAGGTTTTAGCCCTCCTTATTGGGGAGACTTATCTCTATAGTGACCGGTGAAGGGATGGACTCTCCAATTGGGGAGACTTATCTCTATATGTACCGGGGAAGGGTCCAATGGTAAACTCATCATCTCTATATGTACACCGGGGAAGGGTTGGGCCCTCCTATTGGGGAGACTTATCTCTATATGTACTGGGGAAGGGTTGGGCCCTACCAATGGTAAACTCATCATCTCTATGTGTACACTGGGGAAGGGTTGGGCCCTCCTATTGGGGAGACTATCTCTATATTGACCGGGGAAGGGTTGGGCCCTCCCAATGGTAAACTCATCATCTCTATATGTACACCGGGGAAGGGTTGGATCCTCCCACTGTGGAGACATACCATATCTATATGTATCGGGGAAGAATTTAACCCCCCATTGATAGACTTATCTCTATATGTACTGGGTAAGGGTTGGACCCTCCCATTGGTGAGAAGTATCTCTATATGTACCGGGAAAGGGTAGACTCAGCATCTCTATTTTTACCGGGGAAGGATTAGACCTTCCCATTGGTAGACTTATCGTTATATGTACCAGGGTAGGATTAGACCCTCCCATTGGGGAGACTCATCATCTTTATATGTATCAGGGATGGATTACACATTTACATTGGTAGATTTATCATCATTATATGTACCGGGGAAGTAGTAGACCCTACCATTGGGGAGACTCATCATCTCTATTTGTACTGGGGAAGAGCTGGACCCTCATCATCTCAATATGTACCGGGGTAGGATTAGACCCTCCCACTGGTAGACTCATCATCTCTGTGTGCTCACACCAACTGAGCACATACATGAAAACCAACCTCATTGACCCCCCCCCCCACCGGCTGAAAAGAAGACAGGAACCCCCTCTGGGTGAAGATAAGTCGGGAACCCCCCCCGTCCCCCTCCGGGTGAAGAGAAGTTGGGGTCCCTCCCCCCAGGCTGAAGAGAAGTTGGGGGCTCTTACCCACCTCCTCACCGCTCTCCTCAGTCATCTTGCGGCTCCTCCTCGTCTGCTTGATGCTGGTTCTTATTGCCGGCCGGCACACATAGTTCTCCAGGTTCTTTGGGGGTTTCTTAGTTCGTTTGGCCTGCAGTCCGGTCTTCAGGTGAAGGTTTACCTCGGGTTGGCTGGTGGAGAAGTGTTGCGGGTCCTGGTTGGGGCGGCTCTGCAGGCTTTGCTCCTGGTTGTCGGCAGAGGGGGGGTTCAGTGGCCCTTCAGGATCAGATCCCACTCCTAACATAGCCGCCTTCCTATGGTCCATTCCAGACATCTGCAGGATATAAGAAGGAAGGAGGAGTCAGGGTTATCAATACTTCAACCAATCACTGTGACTGCAAAATTATGGGGGTACGGAGGGTGTACAGGGGGGACTATCTGTACATGGTCACAGAATAAGTCCAGTCCATTATATAGATTATAAGGAGTATGAATGACTCAAGATGGTGGCTAAATGACGCTCCAACCCCAATACATGACCAAAAGTCTGTGAACCCTTGACCAGCACACATCAGCTTGTCCCATTTATAGCACCCCAAAATCTTAACCCTTCACACGATGGGATGAGCCATCCAGAGAGAAACAAAGTAACATTGTTTATAAACGTTGATCAGACGGGACATAGATATGTAGAGTCAGGTGTTCCCACTACACATGTTGCATGCTCCATAGCGGGGATGGTGGGAACCCCTCTTATTGGGCACAGCGGGGATGGTGGGAACCCCTCTTATTGGGCACAGCGGGGATGGTGGGAACCCCCTGTCATCTACTAGGACCCCCAGGTCCTTTTCCATCCTAGATCCCCCCAGAGGTTCTCCCCCCAGTCTATAGATTGCATTCATATTTTTGCCACCCAAATGCATTATTTTACATTTTTCTACATTGAACCTCATTCAGGTCTTCTTGCAAGGTTTCCACATCCTGCGGAGAAGTTATTGCCCTGCTTAGCTTAGTATCGTCTGCAAATACAGAGGTTGAACTGTTTATCCCTTCCTCCAGATCGTTTATGAACAAATTAATAGATATATACACACACAAATACACACAGAGTGATGTCACTATAGACAGGACAGATGTACATACAGTATGTGACAAAAGTAAGTACACCCCTCAGTGACATTTGTGTAAATCTTTTCTTCTATCTTTTCATGTGACAACACTGAAGAAATGACACTTGTCTACAATGTAAAGTAGTGAGTGTACAGCTTGTATAACAGTGTAAATTTACTGTCCCCTCAAAATAACTCAACACACAGCCATTAATGTCTAAACCGCTGGCAACAAAAGTCAGTACACCCCTAAGTGAAAATCTCCAAATTGGGCCCAATTAGCCATTTTCCCTCCCCGGTGTCATGTGACTCGTTAGTGTTACAAGGTCTCAGGTGTGAATGGGGAGCAGGTGTGTTAAATTTGGTGTTATCGCTCTCACTCTCTCATACTGGTCACTGGAGGTACAACATGGCACCTCATGGAAAAGAACTCTCTGAGGATCTGAAGAAAAGAATTGTTGCTCTACATAAAGATGGCCTAGGCTATAAGAAGATTGCCAAGACCCTGAAACTGATCTGCAGCACGGTGGCCAAGACCATACAGCGGTATAACAGGACAGGTTCCTCTCAGAACAGGCCTCGCCATGGTCCACCAAAGAAGTTGAGGTCACGTGATCAGCGTCATATCCAGAGGTTGTCTTTGGGAAATAGACGTATGAGTGCTGCCAGCATTGCTGCAGAGGTTGTAGGGGTGGGGGGTCAGCCTGTCAGTGCTCAGACCATACGCCGCACACTGCATCAAATTGGTCTGCATGGCTGTCATCCCAGAAGGAAGCCTCTTCTAAAGATGATGCACAAGAAAGTCCACAAACAGTTTTCTGAAGACAAGCAGACTAAGGAGATGGATTACTGGAACCATGTCCTGTGGTCTGATGAGACCAAGATAAACGTATTTGGTTCAGATGGTGACAAGCGTGTGTGGGGGCAACCAGGTGAGGAGGACAAAGACAAGTGTGTCTTGTCTACAGTCAAGCATGGTGGTGGGAGTGTCATGGTCTGGGGCTGCATGAGTGCTGCCGGCACTGGGGGGCTACAAATCATTGAGGGGACCATGAATGCCAACATGTACTGTGACATACTGAAGCAGAGCATGATCCCCTCCCTTCAGAGACTGGGCCGCAGGGCAGTATTCCAACATGATAACCACCCCAAACACATCTCCAAGACCACCACTGACTTGCTAAAGAAGCTGAGGGTAAAGGTGATGGACTGGCCAAGCATGTCTCCAGACCTAAACCCTATTGATCATCTGTGGGACATCCTCAAAACGGAAGGTGGAGGAGTGCAAGGTCTCTAACATCCACCAGCTCTGTGATGTCATCATGGAGGAGGGGAAGAGGACTCCAGTGACAACCTGTGAAGCTCTGGTGACCTCCATGCCCAAGAGGGTTAAGGCAGTGCTGGAAAATAATGGTGGCCACACAAAATATTGACACTTTGGGCCCAATTTGGAGATTTTCACTTAGGGGTGTACTGACTTTTGTTGCCAGCGGTTTAGACATTAATGGCTGTGTGTTGAGTTATTTTGAGGGGACAGTAAATTTACACTGTTATACAAGCTGTACACTCACTACTTTACATTGTAGACAAGTGTCATTTCTTCAGTGTTGTCACATGAAAAGAGAGAAGAAAAGATTTACACAAATGTCACTGAGGGGTGTACTTACTTTTGTCACATACTGTATGTATACAGAGTGATGTCACTATAGACAGGACAGATGATGTCATTCTGCAGAGCCGTGTCCCCGGGTGTTCTACACAGATCCCTGTCCCCCTCCCCTCCCCCATCAGTAGGGGCCCCCCCACACTCACATACCGGGGCCCGTCATCCTGGCGGAGGCCTCTCTGTTGTGTTTACACTGAAGACAGATCTGCTGCTGGAACCCAACCCGCTGCTATACAGAGAGAGGAGGAGGGGGAGGGGAGAGGGGAGGAGGGGGAGGGGAGAGGGGAGGAGAGAGACACCAATCCCAGGAACCATCGCTCTGTCTACTACACCCACCATTAACCCCTCCCCCTTCATATTACCATCTGTATACCCCCTTCCCTCCGTATACTGACACCGTCCCTCCGTATACTGACACCTTCCCTCCGTATACTGACACCGTCCCTCCGTATACTGACACCGTCCCTCCGTATACTGACACCTTCCCTCCGTATACTGACACCTTCCCTCCGTATACTGACACCTTCCCTCCGTATACTGACACCGTCCCTCCGTATACTGACACCTTCCCTCCGTATACTGACACCTTCCCTCCGTATACTGACACCTTCCCTCCGTATACTGACACCTTCCCTCCGTATACTGACACCTTCCCTCCGTATACTGACACCTTCCCTCCGTATACTGACACCGTCCCTCCGTATACTGACACCTTCCCTCCGTATACTGACACCTTCCCTCCGTATACTGACACCTTCCCTCCGTATACTGACACCGTCCCTCCGTATACTGACACCTTCCCTCCGTATACTGACACCGTCCCTCCGTATACTGACACCGTCCCTCCGTATACTGACACCTTCCCTCCGTATACTGACACCTTCCCTCCGTATACTGACACCTTCCCTCCGTATACTGACACCGTCCCTCCGTATACTGACACCGTCCCTCCGTATACTGACACCTTCCCTCCGTATACTGACACCGTCCCTCCGTATACTGACACCTTCCCTCCGTATACTGACACCTTCCCTCCGTATACTGACACCGTCCCTCCGAATACTGACACCGTCCCTCCGTATACTGACACCGTCCCTCCGTATACTGACACCGTCCCTCCGAATACTGACACCGTCCCTCCGTATACTGACACCTTCCCTCCGTATACTGACACCGTCCCTCCGTATACTGACACCTTCCCTCCGTATACTGACACCGTCCCTCCGTATACTGACACCTTCCCTCCGTATACTGACACCGTCCCTCCGTATACTGACACCTTCCCTCCGTATACTGACACCTTCCCTCCGTATACTGACACCTTCCCTCCGTATACTGACACCTTCCCTCCGTATACTGACACCTTCCCTCCGTATACTGACACCGTCCCTCCGTATACTGACACCTTCCCTCCGTATACTGACACCGTCCCTCCGTATACTGACACCGTCCCTCCGTATACTGACACCGTCCCTCCGTATACTGACACCGTCCCTCCGTATACTGACACCGTCCCTCCGTATACTGACACCGTCCCTCCGTATACTGACACCGTCCCTCCGTATACTGACACCTTCCCTCCGTATACTGACACCGTCCCTCCGTATACTGACACCGTCCCTCCGTATACTGACACCGTCCCTCCGTATACTGACACCGTCCCTCCGTATACTGACACCGTCCCTCCGTATACTGACACCGTCCCTCCGTATACTGACACCGTCCCTCCGTATACTGACACCGTCCCTCCGTATACTGACACCGTCCCTCCGTATACTGACACCTTCCCTCCGTATACTGACACCTTCCCTCCGTATACTGACACCTTCCCTCCGTATACTGACACCGTCCCTCCGTATACTGACACCGTCCCTCCGTATACTGACACCGTCCCTCCGTATACTGACACCGTCCCTCCGTATACTGACACCGTCCCTCCGTATACTGACACCGTCCCTCCGTATACTGACACCTTCCCTCCGTATACTGACACCTTCCCTCCGTATACTGACACCTTCCCTCCGTATACTGACACCGTCCCTCCGTATACTGACACCTTCCCTCCGTATACTGACACCGTCCCTCCGTATACTGACACCGTCCCTCCGTATACTGACACCTTCCCTCCGTATACTGACACCGTCCCTCCGTATACTGACACCTTCCCTCCGTATACTGACACCTTCCCTCCGTATACTGACACCGTCCCTCCGTATACTGACACCGTCCCTCCGTATACTGACACCTTCCCTCCGTATACTGACACCGTCCCTCCGTATACTGACACCGTCCCTCCGTATACTGACACCGTCCCTCCGTATACTGACACCGTCCCTCCGTATACTGACACCGTCCCTCCGTATACTGACACCGTCCCTCCGTATACTGACACCGTCCCTCCGTATACTGACACCGTCCCTCCGTATACTGACACCGTCCCTCCGTATACTGACACCGTCCCTCCGTATACTGACACCGTCCCTCCGTATACTGACACCGTCCCTCCGTATACTGACACCGTCCCTCCGTATACTGACACCGTCCCTCCGTATACTGACACCGTCCCTCCGTATACTGACACCGTCCCTCCGTATACTGACACCTTCCCTCCGTATACTGACACCGTCCCTCCGTATACTGACACCGTCCCTCCGTATACTGACACCGTCCCTCCGTATACTGACACCGTCCCTCCGTATACTGACACCGTCCCTCCGTATACTGACACCTTCCCTCCGTATACTGACACCTTCCCTCCGTATACTGACACCTTCCCTCCGTATACTGACACCGTCCCTCCGTATACTGACACCTTCCCTCCGTATACTGACACCGTCCCTCCGTATACTGACACCGTCCCTCCGTATACTGACACCTTCCCTCCGTATACTGACACCGTCCCTCCGTATACTGACACCTTCCCTCCGTATACTGACACCTTCCCTCCGTATACTGACACCGTCCCTCCGTATACTGACACCGTCCCTCCGTATACTGACACCGTCCCTCCGTATACTGACACCGTCCCTCCGTATACTGACACCTTCCCTCCGTATACTGACACCGTCCCTCCGTATACTGACACCTTCCCTCCGTATACTGACACCGTCCCTCCGTATACTGACACCGTCCCTCCGTATACTGACACCGTCCCTCCGTATACTGACACCGTCCCTCCGTATACTGACACCGTCCCTCCGTATACTGACACCGTCCCTCCGTATACTGACACCTTCCCTCCGTATACTGACACCTTCCCTCCGTATACTGACACCTTCCCTCCGTATACTGACACGTCCCTCCGTATACTGACACCTTCCCTCCGTATACTGACACCTTCCCTCCGTATACTGACACCTTCCCTCCGTATACTGACACCGTCCCTCCGTATACTGACACCTTCCCTCCGTATACTGACACCGTCCCTCCGTATACTGACACCGTCCCTCCGTATACTGACACCGTCCCTCCGTATACTGACACCGTCCCTCCGTATACTGACACCGTCCCTCCGTATACTGACACCGTCCCTCCGTATACTGACACCGTCCCTCCGTATACTGACACCTTCCCTCCGTATACTGACACCTTCCCTCCGTATACTGACACCGTCCCTCCGTATACTGACACCTTCCCTCCGTATACTGACACCTTCCCTCCGTATACTGACACCTTCCCTCCGTATACTGACACCGTCCCTCCGTATACTGACACCGTCCCTCCGTATACTGACACCGTCCCTCCGTATACTGACACCGTCCCTCCGTATACTGACACCGTCCCTCCGTATACTGACACCGTCCCTCCGTATACTGACACCGTCCCTCCGTATACTGACACCTTCCCTCCGTATACTGACACCGTCCCTCCGTATACTGACACCGTCCCTCCGTATACTGACACCGTCCCTCCGTATACTGACACCGTCCCTCCGTATACTGACACCGTCCCTCCGTATACTGACACCTTCCCTCCGTATACTGACACCGTCCCTCCGTATACTGACACCGTCCCTCCGTATACTGACACCGTCCCTCCGTATACTGACACCGTCCCTCCGTATACTGACACCTTCCCTCCGTATACTGACACCGTCCCTCCGTATACTGACACCTTCCCTCCGTATACTGACACCTTCCCTCCGTATACTGACACCGTCCCTCCGTATACATTACTGGAGGGCTGCACAGGGTGGGAGGAGACAGAACGGGAACGGATCCCTCTATGACATCATATGAAGGAGACACGTTACTGGAGGGCTGCACAGGGTGGGAGGAGACATACCGGGAACGGATCCCTCTATGACATCATATGAAGGAGACACGTTACTGGAGGTCGGCACAGAGTGGGCGGAGACTCTATGACATCATATGAAGGAGACACGTTACTGGAGGGCTGCACAGGGTGGGAGGAGACAGACCGGGAACGGATCCCTCTATGATATCATATGAAGGAGTCACGTTACTGGAGGGCTGCACAGGGTGGGAGGAGACAGACCGGGAACGGATCCCTCTATGACATCATATGAAGGAGAGACGTTACTGGAAGGCTGCACAGAGTGGGAGGAGACAGACCGGGAACGGATCCCTCTATGACATCATATGAAGGAGAGACGTTACTGGAGGGCTGCACAGGGTGGGAGGAGAAAGACTGGGAACAGATCCCTCTATGACATCATATGAAAGAGAGACGTTACTGGAGGGCTGCACAGGGTGGGAGGAGAAAGACCGGGAACAGATCCCTCTATGACATCATATGAAAGAGAGACGTTACTGGAGGGCTGCACAGGGTGGGAGGAGAAAGACCGGGAACGGATCCCTCTATGACATCATATGAAGGAGACACGTTACTGGAGGGCTGCACAGGGTGGGAGGAGACAGGCCGGGAACGGATCCCTCTATGACATCATATGAAGGAGAGACGTTACTGGAGGGCTGCACAGGGTGGGAGGAGAAAGACCGGGAACGGATCCCTCTATGACATCATATGAAGGAGAGACGTTACTGGAGGGCTGTACAGGGTGGGAGGAGAAAGACCGGGAATGGATCCCTCTATGACATCATATGAAGGAGACACATTACTGGAGGGCTGCACAGAGTGGGCGGAGACAGACCGGGAACGGATCCCTCTATGACATCATATGAAGGAGACGTTACTGGAGGGCTGCACAGGGTGGGAGGAGAAAGACCGGGAATGGATCCCTCTATGACATCATATGAAGGATAGACGTTACTGGAGGGCTGCACAGAGTGGGCGGAGACAGACCGGGAACGGATCCCTCTATGACATCATATGAAGGAGAGACGTTACTGGAGGGCTGCACAGGGTGGGAGGAGAAAGACCGGGAACAGATCCCTCTATGACATCATATGAAAGAGAGACGTTACTGGAGGGCTGCACAGGGTGGGAGGAGACAGACCGGGAACGGATCCCTCTATGACATCATATGAAGGAGAGACGTTACTGGAGGGCTGCACAGGGTGGGAGGAGAAAGACCGGGAATGGATCCCTCTATGACATCATATGAAGGAGAGACGTTACTGGAGGGCTGCACAGAGTGGGCGGAGACAGACCGGGAACGGATCCCTCTATGACATCATATGAAGGAGAGACGTTACTGGAGGGCTGCACAGGGTGGGAGGAGAAAGACCGGGAACAGATCCCTCTATGACATCATATGAAAGAGAGACGTTACTGGAGGGCTGCACAGGGTGGGAGGAGACAGACCGGGAACGGATCCCTCTATGACATCATATGAAGGAGAGACATTACTGGAGGGCTGCACAGGGTGGGAGGAGAAAGACCGGGAATGGATCCCTCTATGACATCATATGAAGGAGAGACGTTACTGGAGGGCTGCACAGAGTGGGCGGAGACAGACCGGGAACGGATCCCTCTATGACATCATATGAAGGAGACACATTACTGGAGGGCTGCACAGGGTGGGAGGAGACAGACTGGGAACGGATCCCTCTATGACATCATATGAAGGAGACACGTTACTGGAGGGCTGTGACCTGTCAAACCTCCCCCCCAAAAATGTGGCACTGGGGAGGAAGGTGCGAATAAGTGAAACTTCCCCTTTTGGGCAGAGCTCTGCTTTAAGAGAAAGATTTTCATGTTTGTCCCTTCAGAGAATTTTACAGGAACTTCAGTTATATTATTACATCGTTAGTCTGCCTGAAAAAAGACACGACCATCCAGTCCAACCAATAAATAAATATATATACACACACACATATAGTCTTATATACACAATCCTTCACCACAGCTGATCCAGAGGAAGGTGAAACCCCCAGAAAAGCAGGGGAAAAATTCCTTCCTGATCCCCCGAAAGGCGATCGGATTTTCCCCGGATCACCTTTCCCTATAAATGTCACCCAGTTCTATTCTGTACACTGAGGAAAGAATCCAGAACTTTCTTATGCCCAGTACACACAAGAGGACTTTCTGGCATACTTTCTGACGGACTTTGTCCGCCAGGTGCGCCGGACTTTAAAACGGACGGACTTGCCCACACACGACCGGACTTTCCGGCGGGCTAAGTCCGCCCGTCTTTCCGACAGACTTTCGCCGGAGTTACGGCGGACTTTCAGAACGAACGGACTTGCCCACACATGGACAAGTCCGTTCATTTTGAACGTGACTCAGGTGCGACGGGACTAGAAAAGGAAGTCAATCTTGCCGCTTTTATCGGCGAGATTGACACCTTGCGAGCCCCGTCGCAGGGCATACCAGGCCCTTAGGTCTATTATTCTTATTCAGGATTTATATAACGCCAACAGTTTGCGCAGCGCTTTACAACATGAGGGCAGACAGTACACTTACAATACAAATCATTACAGGAGGGATCAGAGGGCCCTGATCATTAGAGCTTACAATCTAGAAGGGAGGGTCAAGTGGAGACAAAAGGTAATAACTGTGGGGGATGAGCTGATGGAGAAAATGAAAGTACAGTTGTTAGGTGTGGGTAGGATAGGCTTCTCTGAAGTGAAGGGTTTTCAGGGATCTTCTGAAAGCTAATAAAGTAGGAGATAAGCGGACAGATTGGGGTAAGGAGTTCCATAGGATTGGAGAGGCTTTGGAAAAGTCCTGGAGGCGGATATGGGAGGAGGTGCCAAGGGAGCTAGAGAGCAGGAGGTCTTGAGAGGAACGAAGAGAGCGAGCAGGTTGGTATTTAGAGACTAGGCTAGTGATGTAGCTGGGGGTTGAGTTGTGGTTGGCTTTGTACGTAGTTGTTAGAATTTTGAATTTAATTCTTTGGCCGAGTGGAAGCCAGTGGCGGGATTGACAGAGAGGGGTGGAGGACACAGAGCGATTGGTAAGATGGATGAGTCTGGCAGCGGCATTCATAATGGATTGAAGAGGTGATAGACTATGTAGAGGTAAGCCAATGAGGAGGGAGTTGCAGTAGTCGAGGTGAGAGATGACCGGGGAGTGAATTAAGAGCTTTGTTGTGTCATTGGTTAGAAAGGGGCGTATTTTGGAGATGTTGCGGAGGTTGAGGCGGCAGGATTTGGACAGTGATTGGATGTGTTGCTTGAAGGAGACTTCAGAGTCTAGGACTACACCTAGGAGCTTGGCATGTGGGGATGGGCTTATAGTTGTGCCATCGATTTTGACAGAGAGATCAGGGGAAGAGGCATCTGGGGGAGGAAAAATTATAAGTTTGGTTTTGGATAGATTGAGCTTAAGGAAGTGGTGTGACATCCAGACTGATATATCTGATAGTAAATTAGAGATATGTGAGGAGACAGAGGGTGAGCTGAGGGGTAGAGAAATAGATTTGGGTGTCGTCAGCGTAGAGGTGGTATTGGAAGCCATGGGAGGCTATCAGTTGACCCAGGGAGGAGGTGTAGATTGAAAATAGTAGAGGTCCATGAACAGAACCCTAAGGGACCCCAACAGAGAAAGGAAGAGGAGAGGAGGAAGTAGAGTTATAAGAAACGCTAAAGGTGCGGTTGGATAAGTAGGAAGAGAACTAGCGAAGTGTACAGTCACAGAGACCAAAGGCGTGGAGTTTTTTTGAGGAGGAGGGGGTGGTCAACCATATCAAAGGCAGCAGAGAGGTCCAGGAGTCGGAGTACAGAATAGTGTCCATTGGTTTTGGCCGTTAGTAGATCGTTTGTTAGTTTTAGGAGAGCAGTTTCTGTGGAGTGTTGAGGATGAAATCCAGACTGAAGGGGATCAAGAAGGTTATTATCAGCGAGGTGGACGCTCAGTCGGTTGTAGACCAGACGTTCGAGGAGTTTGGATAAGAAGGGGAGCAAGGAGATGGGGTGTAGGTTAAGATTGGATGGGTCCAGTGAGGGCTTTTTAAGTATGGGTCTGACAAGTGCATGTATTAGAGCGTTAGGGAAGATGCCAGAAGAGAGGGAGAGAGGTCTAGTATGGATTTTAAAGGGAAGCCCCCCCTGAGCCAAAAAAATGGCGTGGGGTCCCCCCTAAAATCCATACTAGACCCCGATCCGAGCACACAGCCCAACCGTTTTTTCGGCGTAGGGGCTTCCCTTTATAATCCATACCAGACCTAAGGGCCTGGCATGACTCGCGCTCGCCGCAATAGGAAAATTTGTTTTTCCTATTGCAGCGAGTGCGAAATGCGATACCCTGCCCCCGTTTTCCAACATACACACGAGCGGGCTTTCCGTCAGACCAGCACACAGACGAGCGGACTTTCCGTCAGACCAGCACACAGACGAGCGGGCTTTCCGTCAGACCAGCACACAGACGAGCGGACTTTCCGTCAGACCAGCACACAGACGAGCGGACTTTCCGTCAGACCAGCACACAGACGAGCGGACTTTCCGTCGGACCAGCACACAGACGAGCGGACTTTCCACCAGAAACTGAGTCCGACGGAAAGATTTAAAACTTGTTTCAGATCTAGGTCCGGCAGGCTTTTGGGAAAAAGTCCGCCGGAGCCTACACACGGTCGGATTGTTCGTCGGACTCTGGTCCGCCGGACCAAGTATGCCGGAAAGTCCGACCGTGTGTACGCGGCATTATAGAAATCCACTGATCTGGTCAGATCCACCTCTGGAGGGAGTCTATTCCACATTTTCACAGCTCTTACTGTAAAGAAACCTTTCCGTATTTGGAGATTAAATCTCTTTTCCTCCAGACATAAAGAGTGTCCCTTGTC
Organism: Aquarana catesbeiana; assembly: GCF_042186555.1. Taxonomy (NCBI): domain Eukaryota; kingdom Metazoa; phylum Chordata; class Amphibia; order Anura; family Ranidae; genus Aquarana; species Aquarana catesbeiana. The sequence goes on along the minus strand of NC_133336.1, from coordinate 217,613,220 downwards.
CTCCGTGATGACCGTAAAGTGATCGACTCAACACCACGTTCACTATATGGACCCCCTTATGTATTTATACATGGAGATCATATCCCCCCCTTATGTATTTATACATGGAGATCATATCCCCCTTTATGTATTTATATATGGAGATCATATCCCCCCCTTATGTATTTATACATGGAGATCATATCCCCCCTTATGTATTTATACATGGTGATCATATCCCCCTTATGTATTTATACATGGAGATCATATCCCCCCTTATGTATTTATACATGGAGATCATATCCCCCCTTATGTATTTATACATGGAGATCATATCCCCCCTTATGTATTTATACATGGAGATCATATCCCCCTTTATGTATTTATATATGGAGATCATATCCCCCCCTTATGTATTTATACATGGAGATCATATCCCCCCTTATGTATTTATACATGGAGATCATATCCCCCTTTATGTATTATACATGGAGATCATATCCCCCTTATGTATTTATACATGGAGATCATATCCCCCCTTATGTATTTATACATGGAGATCATATCCCCCCTTATGTATTTATACATGGAGATCATATCCCCCTTTATGTATTTATATATGGAGATCATATCCCCCCCTTCTGTATTTATACATGGAGATCATATCCCCCCTTATGTATTATACATGGAGATCATATCCCCCTTATGTATTTATAAATGGAGATCATATCCCCCTTATGTATTATACATGGAGATCATATCCCCCCTTATGTATTTATACATGGAGATCATATCCCCCCTTATGTATTTATACATGGAGATCATATCCCCCCTTATGTATTATACATGGAGATCATATCCCCCTTATGTATTTATAAATGGAGATCATATCCCCCCTTATGTATTTATACATGGAGATCATATCCCCCCTTATGTATTTATACATGGAGATCATATCCCCCCTTATGTATTATAGATGGAGATCATATCCCCCCTTATGTATTTATACATGGAGATCATATCCCCCCTTATGTATTATACATGCTGATCTCCTCCAGGCCTCTTATCAGTTTGGTTGCCCTTCTCTGCACTTTCTCCAGTTCCCTGATATCCTTTTTATGAACTTGAGCCCAAAACTGAACTTCATATTTCAGATGAGATCTTACTAATGATTGGTGGCGATTTCTCTATCTCTGCACTGATTGGTTCTGGAGAGTTGTGTACTTATTATCAGACAATCGCTCTGAAAACATTGGATATAAATCATCATGTATACTACAGATTAGACGATTGGATGGAGATTGGATGGCCTCTATTCAGGGATTGGATGGAGAGTAGATGGCCTCTATTCAGGGATTGGATGGAGAGTAGATGGCCTCTATTCAAGGATTGGATGGAGAGTAGATGGCCTCTATTCAGGGATTGGATGGAGATTGGATGGCCTCTATTCGGGGATTGGATGGAGATTGGATGGCCTCTATTTGGGGATTGGATGGAGATAGGATGACCTATATTTGGGGATTGGATGGAGATTGGATGGCCTCTATTCGGGGATTGGATGGAGAGTAGATGGCCTCTATGCGGGGATAGGATGGAGATTGGATGGCCTCTATTCGGGGATAGGATGGAGATTGGATGGCCTCTATTCGGGGATTGGATGGAGATTGAATGGCCTCTATTCGGGGATTGGATGGAGATTGAATGGCCTCTATTCGGGGATTGGATGGAGACTGGATGGCCTCTATTCAGGGATTGGATGGAGAGTAGATGGCCTCTATTCGGGGATTGGATGGAGAGTAGATGGCCTCTATTCGGGGATTGGATGGAGAGTAGATGGCCTCTATTCGGGGATTGGATGGAGAGTAGATGGCCTCTATTCGGGGATTGGATGGAGACTAGATGGCCTCTATTCAGGGATTGGATGGAGACTAGATGGCCTCTATTCAGGGATTGGATGGAGACTAGATGGCCTCTATTCAGGGATTGGATGGAGACTAGATGGCCTCTATTCAGGGATTGGATGGAGACTATATGGCCTCTATTCAGAGATTGGATGGAGAGTAGATGGCCTCTATTCAGGGATTGGATGGAGATTGGATGGCCTCTATTCAGAGATTGGATGGAGAGTAGATGGCCTATATTCAGGGATTGGATGGAGATTGGATGGCCTCTATTCGGGGATTGGATGGCCTCTATTCGGGGGCTGGATGGAGAGTAGATGGCCTCTATTCAGGGATTGGATGGAGAGTAGATGGCCTCTATTCAGGGATTGGATGGAGAGTAGATGGCCTCTATTCAGGGATTGGATGGAGATTGGATGGCCTCTATTGGAGGGTTGGATGGAGATTGGATGGCCTCTATTGGAGGGTTGGATGGAGATTGGATGGCCTCTATTCAGGGATTGGATGGAGATTGGATGGCCTCTATTCAGGGATTGGATGGAGATTGGATAGCCTCTATTCAGGGATTGGATGGAGATTGGATAGCCTCTATTCAGGGATTGGATGGAGATTGGATAGCCTCTATTCAGGGATTGGATGGAGATTGGATAGCCTCTATTCGGGGATTGGATTGAGATTGGATGGCCTCTATTCGAGGATTGGATTGAGATTGGATGGCCTCTATTCGGGGATTGGGTGGAGATTGGATGGCCTCTATTCGGGGATTGGGTGGAGATTGGATGGTCTCTGTTCAGGGATTGGATGGCCTCTATTCGGGGATTGGATGGAGATTGGATGGAGATTGGATGGCCTCTATTCGGGGATTGGATGGCCTCTATTCGGGGATTGGATGGATATTGGATGGCCTCTATGCGGGGATTGGATGGAGATTGGATGGCCTCTATTCAGGGATTGGATGGAGATTGGATGGCCTCTATTCGGGGATTGGGTGGAGATTGGATGGTTTCTATTCGGGGATTGGATGGAGAGTAGATGGCCTCTATTCAGGGATTGGATGGCCTCTATTCAGGGATTGGATGGCCTCTATTCAGGGATTGGATGGAGATTGGATGGCCTCTATTCAGGGATTGGATGGAGAGTAGATGGCCTCTATTCAGGGATTGGATGGAGAGTAGACGGCCTCTATTCAGGGATTGGATGGAGAGTAGATGGCCTCTATTCAGGGATTGGATGGAGAGTAGATGGCCTTTATTCAGGGATTGGATGGCCTCTATTCGGGGATTGGATGGAGATTGGATGGCCTCTATTCAGGGATTGGATGGCCTCTATTCGGGGATTGGATGGAGAGTAGATGGCCTCTATTCAGGGATTGGATGGAGATTGGATGGCCTCTATTCGGGGATTGGATGGAGAGCAGATGGCCTCTATTCAGGGACTGGATGGAGAGTAAATGGCCTCTATTCAGGGATTGGATGGAGATTGGATGGCCTATATTCGGGGATTGGATGGAGATTGGATGGCCTCTATTCGGGGATTGGATGGAGAGTAGATGGCCTCTATTCGGGGATTGGATGGAGAGTAGATGGCCTCTATTCAGGGATTGGATGGAGAGTAGATGGCCTCTATTCAGGGATTGGATGGAGAGTAGATGGCCTCTATTCAGGGATTGGATGGAGAGTAGATGGCCTCTATTCAGGGATTGGATGGAGAGTAGATGGCCTCTATTCAGGGATTGGATGGAGAGTAGATGGCCTCTATTCAGGGATTGGATGGAGAGTAGATGGCCTCTATTCAGGGATTGGATAGAGAGTAGATGGCCTCTATTCAGGGATTGGATGGAGAGTAGATGGCCTCTATTCAGGGATTGGATGGAGAGTAGATGGCCTCTATTCAGGGATTGGATGGAGAGTAGATGGCCTCTATTCAGGGATTGGATGGAGAGTAGATGGCCTCTATTCAGGGATTGGATGGAGAGTAGATGGCCTCTATTCAGGGATTGGATGGAGAGTAGATGGCCTCTATTCAGGGATTGGATGGCCTCTATTCGGGGATTGGATGGCCTCTATTCGGGGATTGGATGGAGATTGGATGGCCTCTATTCGGGGATTGGATGGAGATTGGATGGCCTCTATTCGGGGATTGGATGGAGATTGGATGGCCTCTATTCGGGGATTGGATGGAGATTGGATGGCCTCTATTCGGGGATTGGATGGAGAGTAGATGGCCTCTATTCGGGGATTGGATGGAGAGTAGATGGCCTCTATTCAGGGATTGGATGGAGACTAGATGGCCTCTATTCAGGGATTGGATGGAGACTAGATGGCCTCTATTCAGGGATTGGATGGAGACTAGATGGCCTCTATTCAGGGATTGGATGGAGACTAGATGGCCTCTATTCAGGGATTGGATGGAGACTAGATGGCCTCTATTCAGAGATTGGATGGAGAGTAGATGGCCTCTATTCAGGGATTGGATGGAGATTGGATGGCCTCTATTCAGAGATTGGATGGAGAGTAGATGGCCTCTATTCAGGGATTGGATGGAGATTGGATGGCCTCTATTCGGGGATTGGATGGCCTCTATTCGGGGGCTGGATGGAGAGTAGATGGCCTCTATTCAGGGATTGGATGGAGAGTAGATGGCCTCTATTCAGGGATTGGATGGAGAGTAGATGGCCTCTATTCAGGGATTGGAAGGAGATTGGATGGCCTCTATTCGAGGGTTGGATGGAGATTGGATGGCCTCTATTCAGGGATTGGATGGAGATTGGATGGCCTCTATTCAGGGATTGGATGGAGATTGGATAGCCTCTATTCAGGGATTGGATGGAGATTGGATGGCCTCTATTCAGGGATTGGATGGAGATTGGATAGCCTCTATTCGGGGATTGGATTGAGATTGGATGGCCTCTATTCGAGGATTGGATTGAGATTGGATGGCCTCTATTCGAGGATTGGATTGAGATTGGATGGCCTCTATTCGGGGATTGGATGGAGATTGGATGGCCTCTATTCGGGGATTGGATGGAGATTGGATGGCCTCTATTCGGGGATTGGGTGGAGATTGGATGGCCTCTATTCGGGGATTGGGTGGAGATTGGATGGTCTCTGTTCAGGGATTGGATGGCCTCTATTCGGGGATTGGATGGAGATTGGATGGAGATTGGATGGCCTCTATTCGGGGATTGGATGGAGATTGGATGGCCTCTATTCGGGGATTGGATGGATATTGGATGGCCTCTATGCGGGGATTGGATGGAGAGTAGATGGCCTCTATTCAGGGATTGGATGGAGATTGGATGGCCTCTATTCGGGGATTGGGTGGAGATTGGATGGTTTCTATTCGGGGATTGGATGGAGAGTAGATGGCCTCTATTCAGGGATTGGATGGCCTCTATTCAGGGATTGGATGGAGAGTAGATGGCCTCTATTCAGGGATTGGATGGCCTCTATTCGGGGATTGGATGGAGATTGGATGGCCTATATTCGGGGATTGGATGGAGATTGGATGGCCTCTATTCGGGGATTGGATGGAGAGTAGATGGCCTCTATTCGGGGATTGGATGGAGAGTAGATGGCCTCTATTCGGGGATTGGATGGAGAGTAGATGGCCTCTATTCAGGGATTGGATGGAGAGTAGATGGCCTCTATTCAGGGATTGGATGGAGAGTAGATGGCCTCTATTCAGGGATTGGATGGAGAGTAGATGGCCTCTATTCAGGGATTGGATGGAGAGTAGATGGCCTCTATTCAGGGATTGGATGGCCTCTATTCGGGGATTGGATGGAGATTGGATGGCCTCTATTCGGGGATTGGATGGAGATTGGATGGCCTCTATTCGGGGACTGGATGGAGATTGGATGGCCTCTATTCGGGGACTGGATGGAGATTGGATGGCCTCTATTCGGGGACTGGATGGAGAGTAGATGGCCTCTATTCGGGGATTGGATGGAGATTGGATGGCCTCTATTCGGGGACTGGATGGAGAGTAGATGGCCTCTATTCGGGGACTGGATGGAGAGTAGATGGCCTCTATTCGGGGACTGGATGGAGAGTAGATGGCCTCTATTCGGGGACTGGATGGAGAGTAGATGGCCTCTATTCGGGGACTGGATGGAGAGTAGATGGCCTCTATTCGGGGATTGGATGGAGATTGGATGCCCTCTATTCAGGGATTGGATGGAGATTGGATGGCCTCTATTCGGGGATTGGATGGAGATTGGATGGCCTCTATTCGGGGATTGGATGGAGATTGGATGGCCTCTATTCGGGGATTGGATGGAGATTGGATGGCCTCTATTCGGGGATTGGATGGAGATTGGATGGCCTCTATTCGGGGATTGGATGGAGATTGGATGGCCTCTATTCGGGGATTGGATGGAGATTGGATGGCCTCTATTCGGGGATTGGATGGAGATTGGATGGCCTCTATTCGGGGATTGGGTGGAGATTGGATGGCCTCTATTCAGGGATTGGATGGCCTCTATTCGGGATTGGATGGAGATTGGATGGCCTCTATTCAGGGATTGGATGGAGAGTAGATGGCCTCTATTCAGGGATTGGATGGAGAGTAGACGGCCTCTATTCAGGGATTGGATGGAGAGTAGACGGCCTCTATTCAGGGATTGGATGGAGAGTAGACGGCCTCTATTCAGGGATTGGATGGAGAGTAGACGGCCTCTATTCAGGGATTGGATGGAGAGTAGACGGCCTCTATTCAGGGATTGGATGGAGAGTAGACGGCCTCTATTCAGGGATTGATGATGGAGAGTAGACGGCCTCTATTCAGGGATTGGATGGAGAGTAGACGGCCTCTATTCAGGGATTGGATGGAGAGTAGACGGCCTCTATTCAGGGATTGGATGGAGATTGGATGGCCTCTATTCAGGGATTGGATGGAGATTGGATGGCCTCTATTCGGGGATTGGATGGAGATTGGATGGCCTCTATTCGGGGATTGGATGGAGAGTAGATGGCCTCTATTCGGGGATTGGATGGAGAGTAGATGACCTCTATTCAGGGATTGGATGGAGATTGGATGGCCTCTATTCAGGGATTGGATGGCCTCTATTCAGGGGTTGGATGGAGATTGGATGGCCTCTATTCAGGGATTGGATGGGGAGTAGATGGCCTCTATTCAGGGATTGGATGGAGAGTAGATGGCCTCTATTCAGGGATTGGATGGAGAGTAGATGGCCTCTATTCAGGGATTGAATGGAGAGTAGATGGCCTCTATTCAGGGATTGAATGGAGAGTAGATGGCCTCTAATCAGGGATTGGATGGAGAGTAGATGGCCTCTATTCAGGGATTGGATGGAGAGTAGATGGCCTCTATTCAGGGATTGGATGGCCTCTATTCGGGGATTGGATGGAGATTGGATGGCCTCTATTCGGGGATTGGATGGAGATTGGATGGCCTCTATTCGGGGACTGGATGGAGAGTAGATGGCCTCTATTCAGGGATTGGATGGCCTCTATTCAGGGATTGGATGGAGATTGGATGGCCTCTATTCAGGGATTGGATGGAGATTGGATGGCCTCTATTCAGGGATTGGATGGAGATTGGATGGCCTCTATTCGGGGATTGGATGGAGATTGGATGGCCTCTATTCAGGGATTGGATGGAGATTGGATGGCCTCTATTCGGGGATTGGATGGAGATTGGATGGCCTCTATTCAGGGATTGGATGGAGATTGGATGGCCTCTATTCAGGGATTGGATGGAGATTGGATGGCCTCTATTCAGGGATTGGATGGAGATTGGATGGCCTCTATTCGGGGATTGGATGGAGATTGGATGGCCTCTATTCGGGGATTGGATGGAGATTGGATGGCCTCTATTCAGGGATTGGATGGCCTCTATTCAGGGATTGGATGGAGATTGCATGGCCTCTATTCAGGGATTGGATGGAGATTGGATGGCCTCTATTCAGGGATTGGATGGAGATTGGATGGCCTCTATTCAGGGATTGGATGGAGATTGGATGGCCTCTATTCAGGGATTGGATGGAGATTGGATGGCCTCTATTCAGGGATTGGATGGAGATTGGATGGCCTCTATTCAGGGATTGGATGGAGTTTGGATGGCCTCTATTCGGGGATTGGATGGAGATTGGATGGCCTCTATTCGGGGATTGGATGGAGATTGGATGGCCTCTATTCAGGGATTGGATGGAGAGTAGATGGCCTCTATTCAGGGATTGGATGGAGATTAGATGGCCTCTATTCAGGGATTGGATGGAGAGTAGATGGCCTCTATTCAGGGATTGGATGGAGAGTAGATGGCCTCTATTCAGGGATTGGATGGCCTCTATTCAGGGATTGGATGGCCTCTATTCAGGGATTGGATGGCCTCTATTCAGGGATTGGATGGCCTCTATTCAGGGATTGGATGGCCTCTATTCAGGGATTGGATGGAGATTGGATGGCCTCTATTCGGGGATTGGATGGAGATTGGATGGCCTCTATTCGGGGATTGGATGGAGATTGGATGGCCTCTATTCGGGGATTGGATGGAGATTGGATGGCCTCTATTCGGGGATTGGATGGAGATTGGATGGCCGCTATTCGGGGATTGGGTGGAGATTGGATGGCCTCTATTCGGGGATTGGATGGAGAGTAGATGGCCTCTATTCGGGGATTGGATGGAGAGTAGATGGCCTCTATTCGGGGATTGGATGGAGAGTAGATGGCCTCTATTCGGGGATTGGATGGAGAGTAGATGGCCTCTATTCAGGGATTGGATGGAGAGTAGATGGCCTCTATTCAGGGATTGGATGGAGAGTAGATGGCCTCTATTCGGGGATTAGATGGAGATTGGATGGCCTCTATTCGGGGATTGGATGGCCTCTATTCAGGGATTGGATGGAGACTGGATGGCCTCTATTCAGGGATTGGATGGAGAGTAGATGGCCTCTATTCAGGGATTGGATAGAGATTGGATGGCCTCTATTCAGGGATTGGATGGAGATTGGATGGCCTCTATTCAGGGATTGGATGGCCTCTATTCAGGGATTGGATGGCCTCTATTCGGGGATTGGATGGCCTCTATTCGGGGATTGGATGGCCTCTATTCGGGGATTGGATGGCCTCTATTCGGGGATTGGATGGCCTCTATTCGGGGATTGGATGGCGAGTAGATGGCCTCTATTCAGGGATTGGATGGCGAGTAGATGGCCTCTATTCAGGGATTGGATGGAGATTGGATGGCCTCTATTCAGGGATTGGATGGCCTCTATTCAGGGATTGGATGGCCTCTATTCAGGGATTGGATGGCCTCTATTCAGGGATTGGATGGCCTCTATTCAGGGATTGGATGGCCTCTATTCAGGGATTGGATGGCCTCTATTCAGGGATTGGATGGCCTCTATTCAGGGATTGGATGGCCTCTATTCAGGGATTGGATGGCCTCTATTCGGGGATTAGATGGAGAGTAGATGGCCTCTATTCAGGGATTGGATGGCCTCTATTCAGGGATTGGATGGAGAGTAGATGGCCTCTATTCAGGGATTGGATGGAGAGTAGATGGCCTCTATTCAGGGATTGGATGGAGAGTAGATGGCCTCTTATCAGGGATTGGATGGAGATTAGATGGCCTCTATTCGGGGATTGGATGGCCTCTATTCAGGGATTGGATGGAGAGTAGATGGCCTCTATTCAGGGATTGGATGGCCTCTATTCAGGGATTGGATGGCCTCTATTCAGGGATTGGATGGAGATTGGATGGCCTCTATTCGGAGATTGGATGGCCTCTATTCGGGGATTGGATGGAGATTGGATGGCCTCTATTCGGGGATTGGATGGAGATTGGATGGCCTCTATTCGGGGATTGGATGGAGATTGGATGGCCTCTATTCGGGGATTGGATGGAGATTGGATGGCCTCTATTCGGGGATTGGATGGAGAGTAGATGGCCTCTTATCAGGGATTGGATGGAGATTAGATGGCCTCTTATCAGGGATTGGATAGAGAGTAGATGGCCTCTATTCGGGGATTGGATGGCCTCTATTCAGGGATTGGATGGAGATTGGATGGCCTCTATTCGGGGATTGGATGGAGATTGGATGGCCTCTATTCGGGGATTGGATGGAGATTGGATGGCCTCTATTCGGGGATTGGATGGAGATTGGATGGCCTCTATTCGGGGATTGGATGGAGATTGGATGGCCTCTATTCGGGGATTGGATGGAGATTGGATGGCCTCTATTCGGGGATTGGATGGAGATTGGATGGCCTCTATTCAGGGATTGGATGGAGAGTAGATGGCCTCTATTCAGGGATTGAATGGAGATTGGATGGCCTCTATTCAGGGATTGGATGGAGATTGGATGGCCTCTATTTGGGGATTGGATGGCCTCTATTCAGGGATTGGATGGCCTCTATTCAGGGATTGGATGGCCTCTATTCAGGGATTGGATGGCCTCTATTCAGGGATTGGATGGCCTCTATTCAGGGATTGGATGGCCTCTATTCAGGGATTGGATGGCCTCTATTCAGGGATTGGATGGCGATTGGATGGCCTCTATTCAGGGATTGGATGGCCTCTATTCGGGGATTGGATGGCCTCTATTCGGGGATTGAATGGAGATTGGATGGCCTCTATTCGGGGATTGGATGGAGAGTAGATGGCCTCTATTCAGGGATTGGATGGAGAGTAGATGGCCTCTATTCAGGGATTGGATGGAGAGTAGATGGCCTCTATTCAGGGATTGGATGGAGATTGGATGGCCTCTATTCAGGGATTGGATGGCCTCTATTCGGGGATTGGATGGCCTCTATTCGGGGATTGGATGGCCTCTATTCGGGGATTGGATGGCCTCTATTCGGGGATTGGATGGAGATTGGATGGCCTCTATTCAGGGATTGGATGGAGATTGGATGGCCTCTATTCATGGATTGGATGGAGATTGGATGGCCTCTATTCAGGGATTGGATGGCCTGTATTCGGGGATTGGATGGAGATTGGATGGCCTCTATTTGGGGATTGGATGAAGATTGGATGGCCTCTATTCGGGGATTGGGTGGAGATTGGATGGCCTCTGTTCGGGGATTGGGTGGAGATTGGATGGCCTCTATTCGGGGATTGGGTGGAGATTGGATGGCCTCTATTCGGGGATTGGATGGAGAGTAGATGGCCTCTATTCGGGGATTGGATGGAGAGTAGATGGCCTCTATTCAGGGATTGGATGGAGAGTAGATGGCCTCTAATCAGGGATTGGATGGAGATTGGATGGCCTCTATTCAGGGATTGGATGGAGAGTAGATGGCCTCTATTCAGGGATTGGATGGAGAGTAGATGGCCTCTATTCAGGGATTGGATGGAGAGTAGATGGCCTCTAATCAGGGATTGGATGGAGATTGGATGGCCTCTATTCAGGGATTGGATGGAGAGTAGATGGCCTCTATTCAGGGATTGGATGGAGAGTTGATGGCCTCTATTCAGGGATTGGATGGAGATGGATGGCCTCTATTCAGGGATTGGATGGAGATTGGATGGCCTCTATTCAGGGATTGGATGGAGATTGGATGGCCTCCATTCGTGTATTATTCGGAGGATGTCGGGTGGTGGGCGGAGACATGCCTCTACACAGGAGAAGCCCACCACAGCCAATCCGCCCTTTCCATGTGATCTCCTGATTGGACGCTCTCTCTGGGGGGGGGATGGGACAACTCTCTCTGGGGGGGGATGGGACAATCTCTCTGGGGGGGGTGGGACAATCTCTCTGGGGGGGGGGTGGGACAATCTCTCTGGGGGGGGGATGGGACAATCTCTCTGGGGGGGGGGTGGACAATCTCTCTGGGGGGGGGTGGGACAATCTCTCTGGGGGGGATGGGACAATCTCTCTGGGGGGGGAGTGGGGACGATCTCTCTGGGGGGGGAGTGTGACGATCTCTCTGGGGGGGGAGTGGGACGATCTCTCTGGGGGGGGAGTGGGACGATCTCTCTGGGGGGGGAGTGGGACGATCTCTCTGGGGGGGAGTGGGGACGATCTCTCTGGGGGGGGAGTGGGACGATCTCTCTGGGGGGGGAGTGGGACAATCTCTCTGGGGGGGGATGGGACAATCTCTCTGGGGGGGGGTGGGACAATCTCTCTGGGGGGGGTGGTGGGACAATCTCTCTGGGGGGGGAGTGGGACGATCTCTCTGGGGGGGGGATGGGACGATCTCGTCTGGGGGGGGAGTGGGACGATCTCTCTGGGGGGGGGATGGGACGATCTCTCTGGGGGGGGGATGGGACGATCTCTCTGGGGGGGGGATGGGACGATCTCACTGGGGGGGATGGGGACGATCTCACTGGGGGTGGTGTGGGACGATCTCTCTGGTGGGGGGGGGACGATCTCTCTGGTGGGGGGGGGATGGGACGATCTCTCTGGGGGGGGGGGATGGGACGATCTCTCTGGGGGGGGATGGGACGATCTCTCTGGGGAGGGGGGGATGGGACGATCTCTCTGGGGGGGGGGATGGGACGATCTCTCTGGGGGGGGGGGGGGGTGGGACGATCTCTCTGGGGGGGGGGTGGGACGATCTCTCTGGGGGATGGGACGATCTCTCTGGGGGGGGATGGGACGATCTCTCTGGGGGGGGTGGGACGAATCTCTCTGGGGGGGGGACGATCTCTACTGGTGGGGGGATTGGATGATCTCTCTGGGGGGGGGATGGGACGATCTCTCTGGGGGGGGGATGGGACGATCTCTCTGGGGCTGGGGGGGGATGGGACGATCTCTCTGGGGGGGGGATGGGACGATCTCTCTGGGGGGGGGATGGGACGATCTCTCTGGGGGGGGGATGGGACGATCTCTCTGGGGGGGGGGGACGATCTCTCTGGGGGGGGATGGGACGATCTCTCTGGGGGGGGATGGGACGATCTCTCTGGGGGGGATGGGACGATCTCTCTGGGGGGGATGGGACGATCTCTCTGGGGGGGGATGGGACGATCTCTCTGGGGGGGGATGGGACGATCTCTCTGGGGGGGGTGGGACGATCTCTCTGGGGGGGTGGGGGACCATCTTCTGGTGGGGGGGACGATCTCTCTGGTGGGGGGGGGATGGGACGATCTCTCTGGGGGGGGGGGATTGGGACGATCTCTCTGGGGGGGGGGGATGGGACGATCTCTCTGGGGGGGGATGGGACGATCTCTCTGGGGGGGGGATGGGACGATCTCTCTGGGGGGGGGGTGGGACGATCTCTCTGGGGGGGGGGATGGGACGATCTCTCTGGGGGGGGGTGGGACGATCTCTCTGAGGGGGGGGACGATCTCTCTGGGTGGGGGGATTGGATGATCTCTCTGGGGGGGGATTGGACGATCTCTCTGGGGGGGGGATGGGACGATCTCTCTGGGGGGGGGGATGGGACGATCTCTCTGGGGGGGATGGGACGATCTCTCTGGGGGGGGGTGGGACGATCTCTCTGGGGGGGGGGGTGGGACGATCTCTCTGGGGGGGGATGGGACGATCTCTCTGGGGGGATGGGACGATCTCTCTGGGGGGGGATGGGACGATCTCTCTGGGGGGGGGGATGGGACGATCTCTCTGGGGGGGGGATGGGACGATCTCTCTGGGGGGGGATGGGACGATCTCTCTGGGGGGGGGATGGGACGATCTCTCTGGGGGGGGGATGGGACGATCTCTCTGGGGGGGGGGATGGGACGATCTCTCTGGGGGGGGGATGGGACGATCTCTCTGGGGGGGGGAATGGGACGATCTCTCTGGGGGGGAATGGGACGATCTCTCTGGGGGGGGGATTGGACGATCTCTCTGGGGGGGGGATTGGACGATCTCTCTGGGGGGGGGATGGGACGATCTCTCTGGGGGGGGGATGGGACGATCTCTTGGGGGGGGGATGGGACGATCTCTCTGGGGGGGGGATGGACGATCTCTCTGGGGGGGGGATGGGACGATCTCTCTGGGGGGGGGGATGGACGATCTCTCTGGGGGGGGGATGGGACGATCTCTCTGGGGGGGATGGGACGATCTCTCTGGGGGGGGGGATGGGACGATCTCTCTGGGGGGGGATGGGACGATCTCTCTGGGAGGGGGGATGGGACGATCTCTCTGGGAGGGGGGATGGGACGATCTCTCTGGGGGGGGATGGGACGATCTCTCTGGGGGGGGATGGGACGATCTCTCTGGAGGGGGATGGGACGATCTCTCTGGGGGGGGATGGGACGATCTCTCTGGGGGGGATGGGACGATCTCTCTGGGGGGGGATGGGACGATCTCTCTGGGGGGGATGGGACGATCTCTCTGGGGGGGGATGGGACGATCTCTCTGGGGGGGGATGGGACGATCTCTCTGGGGGGGGGGATGGGACGATCTCTCTGGGGGGGGGGGATGGGACGATCTCTCTGGGGGGGGGATGGGACGATCTCTCTGGGGGGGGGGATGGGACGATCTCTCTGGGGGGGGGGGATGGGACGATCTCTCTGGGGGGGGATGGGACGATCTCTCTGGGGGGATGGACGATCTCTCTGGGGGGGGGGATGGGACGACTCTCTCTGGGGGGGGGATGGGACGATCTCTCTGGGGGGGGGATGGGACGATCTCTCTGGGGGGGATGGGACGATCTCTCTGGGGGGGGATGGGACGATCTCTCTGGGGGGGGGATGGACGATCTCTCTGGGGGGGGATGGGACGATCTCTCTGGGGGGGGATGGGACGATCTCTCTGGGGGGGATGGGACGATCTCTCTGGGGGGGGGATGGGTCGATCTCTCTGGGGGGGGGATGGTTCGATCTCTCTGGGGGGGGATGGGACGATCTCTCTGGGGGGGGGATGGGACGATCTCTCTGGGGGGGGATGGGACGATCTCTCTGGGGGGGGATGGGACGATCTCTCTGGGGGGGGGATGGGACGATCTCTCTGGGGGGGGGATGGGACGATCTCTCTGGGGGGGGGGATGGGACGATCTCTCTGGGGGGGGATGGGACGATCTCTCTGGGGGGGGGGATGGGACGATCTCTCTGGGGGGGGGGATGGGACGATCTCTCTGGGGGGGGGGATGGGACGATCTCTCTGGGGGGGGGGATGGGACGATCTCTCTGGGGGGGGAATGGGACGATCTCTCTGGGGGGGAATGGGACGATCTCTCTGGGGGGGGATTGGACGATCTCTCTGGGGGGGGGATTGGACGATCTCTCTGGGGGGGGGATGGGACGATCTCTCTGGGGGGGGGGGATGGGACGATCTCTCTGGGGGGGGGATGGGACGATCTCTCTAGGGGGGGGTGGACGATCTCTCTGGGGGGGGTGGACGATCTCTCTGGGGGGGGGATGGGACGATCTCTCTGGGGGGGGGACTGGGACGATCTCTCTAGGGGGGGGGTGGACGATCTCTCTGGGGGGGGATGGGACGATCTCTCTGGGGGGGGATGGGACGATCTCTCTGGGGGGGGATGGGACGATCTCTCTGGGGGGGGGATGGGACGATCTCTCTGGGGGGGGATGGGACGATCTCTGGGGGGGGGATGGGACGATCTCTCTGGGGGGGGGATGGGACGATCTCTCTGGGGGGGATGGGACGATCTCTCTGGGGGGGGATGGGACGATCTCTCTGGGGGGGGATGGGACGATCTCTCTGGGGGGGGATGGGACGATCTCTCTGGGGGGGGGGATGGGACGATCTCTCTGGGGGGGATGGGACGATCTCTCTGGGGGGGGGATGGGACGATCTCTCTGGGGGGGGATGGGACGATCTCTCTGGGGGGGGATGGGACGATCTCTCGGGGGGGGGGATGGGACGATCTCTCTGGGGGGGGATGGGACGATCTCTCTGGGGGGGGAATGGGACGATCTCTCTGGGGGGGGGATGGGACGATCTCTCTGGGGGGGGGATGGACGATCTCTCTGGGGGGGATGGGACGATCTCTCTGGGGGGGGGATGGGACGATCTCTCTGGGGGGGGGATGGGACGATCTCTCTGGGGGGGGGGATGGGACGATCTCTCTGGGGGGGGGGATGGGACGATCTCTCTGGGGGGGGGGGATGGGACGATCTCTCTGGGGGGGGGGGATGGGACGATCTCTCTGGGGGGGATGGGACGATCTCTCTGGGGGGGGATGGACGATCTCTCTGGGGGGGGATGGGACGATCTCTCTGGGGGGGGATGGGACGATCTCTCTGGGGGGGGGATGGGACGATCTCTCTGGGGGGGGGATGGGACGATCTCTCTGGGGGGGGGGGATGGGACGATCTCTCTGGGGGGGGATGGGACGATCTCTCTGGGGGGGGATGGACGATCTCTCTGGGAGGGGGGATGGGACGATCTCTCTGGGAGGGGGGATGGGACGATCTCTCTGGGGGGGGATGGGACGATCTCTCTGGAGGGGGATGGGACGATCTCTCTGGGGGGGGATGGGACGATCTCTCTGGGGGGGGATGGGACGATCTCTCTGGGGGGGGGATGGGACGATCTCTCTGGGGGGGGATGGGACGATCTCTCTGGGGGGGATGGGACGATCTCTCTGGGGGGGGATGGGACGATCTCTCTGGGGGGGGGATGGGACGATCTCTCTGGGGGGGGGGGATGGGACGATCTCTCTGGGGGGGGGATGGGACGATCTCTCTGGGGGGGGGGATGGGACGATCTCTCTGGGGGGGGGGATGGGACGATCTCTCTGGGGGGGGATGGGACGATCTCTCTGGGGGGGATGGGACGATCTCTCTGGGGGGGGGGATGGGACGATCTCTCTGGGGGGGGATGGGACGATCTCTCTGGGGGGGGGATGGGACGATCTCTCTGGGGGGGGGATGGGACGATCTCTCTGGGGGGGGGATGGGACGATCTCTCTGGGGGGGGGATGGGACGATCTCTCTGGGGGGGGATGGGACGATCTCTCTGGGGGGGATGGGACGATCTCTCTGGGGGATGGACGATCTCTCTGGGGGGGGGATGGGTCGATCTCTCTGGGGGGGGATGGTTCGATCTCTCTGGGGGGGGGGATGGGACGATCTCTCTGGGGGGGGATGGGACGATCTCTCTGGGGGGGGATGGGACGATCTCTCTGGGGGGGGATGGGACGATCTCTCTGGGGGGGGGATGGGACGATCTCTCTGGGGGGGGATGGGACGATCTCTCTGGGGGGGGGGATGGGACGATCTCTCTGGGGGGGGGATGGGACGATCTCTCTGGGGGGGGGATGGGACGATCTCTCTGGGGGGGGGGATGGGACGATCTCTCTGGGGGGGGGGATGGGACGATCTCTCTGGGGGGGGGGATGGGACGATCTCTCTGGGGGGGGGAATGGGACGATCTCTCTGGGGGGGAATGGGACGATCTCTCTGGGGGGGATTGGACGATCTCTCTGGGGGGGGATTGGACGATCTCTCTGGGGGGGGGATGGACGATCTCTCTGGGGGGGGGGGATGGGACGATCTCTCTGGGGGGGGGGATGGGACGATCTCTCTAGGGGGGGGGTGGGACGATCTCTCTGGGGGGGGTGGGACGATCTCTCTGGGGGGGGGATGGGACGATCTCTCTGGGGGGGGGATGGGACGATCTCTCTAGGGGGGGGTGGGACGATCTCTCTGGGGGGGGATGGGACGATCTCTCTGGGGGGGGATGGGACGATCTCTCTGGGGGGGGGATGGGACGATCTCTCTGGGGGGGGATGGACGATCTCTCTGGGGGGGGATGGGACGATCTCTCTGGGGGGGGGATGGGACGATCTCTCTGGGGGGGGGATGGGACGATCTCTCTGGGGGGGGATGGGACGATCTCTCTGGGGGGGGATGGGACGATCTCTCTGGGGGGGATGGGACGATCTCTCTGGGGGGGATGGGACGATCTCTCTGGGGGGGGATGGGACGATCTCTCTGGGGGGGGGATGGGACGATCTCTCTGGGGGGGGATGGGACGATCTCTCTGGGGGGGGGGGATGGGACGATCTCTCTGGGGGGGGGATGGGACGATCTCTCTGGGGGGGGGATGGGACGATCTCTCGGGGGGGGGGATGGGACGATCTCTCTGGGGGGGGATGGGACGATCTCTCTGGGGGGGGGAATGGGACGATCTCTCTGGGGGGGGGGATGGGACGATCTCTCTGGGGGGGGGATGGGACGATCTCTCTGGGGGATGGACGATCTCTCAGGGGGGGGGATGGGACGATCTCTCTGGGGGGGGGATGGGACGATCTCTCTGGGGGGGGGGATGGGACGATCTCTCTGGGGGGGGGGATGGGACGATCTCTCTGGGGGGGGGGGATGGGACGATCTCTCTGGGGGGGGGGGGATGGGACGATCTCTCTGGGGGGGGATGGGACGATCTCTCTGGGGGGGGATGGGACGATCTCTCTGGGGGGGGATGGGACGATCTCTCTGGGGGGGGGATGGGACGATCTCTCTGGGGGGGGGATGGACGATCTCTCTGGGGGGGGATGGGACGATCTCTCTGGGGGGGGGATGGGACGATCCTCTCTGGGGGGGGGGATGGGACGATCTCTCTGGGGGGATGGGACGATCTCTCTGGGGGGGATGGGACGATCTCTCTGGGGGGGGATGGGACGATCTCTCTGGGGCGGGGATGGGACGATCTCTCTGGGGCGGGGATGGGACGATCTCTCTGGGGGGGGGGATGGGACGATCTCTCTGGGGGGGGGGATGGGACGATCTCTCTGGGGGATGGGACGATCTCTCTGGGGGGTGGGGGGATGGGACGATCTCTCTGGGGGGGGGGGATGGGACGATCTCTCTGGGGGGGGATGGGACGATCTCTCTAGGGGGGGTGGGACGATCTCTCTAGGGGGGGTGGGACGATCTCTCTGGGGGGGGTGGGACGAGACGATCTCTCTGGGGGGGGGATGGGACGATCTCTCTAGGGGGGGGTGGGACGATCTCTCTGGGGGGGGTGGGACGATCTCTCTGGGGGGGATGGGACGATCTCTCTGGGGGGGATGGGACGATCTCTCTGGGGGGGGATGGGACGATCTCTCTGGGGGGGGATGGGACGATCTCTCTGGGGGGGGATGAGACGATCTCTCTGGGGGGGGGATGGGACGATCTCTCTGGGGGGGGGATGGGACGATCTCTCTGGGGGGGGATGGGACGATCTCTCTGGGGGGGGATGGGACGATCTCTCTGGGGGGGGATGGGACGATCTCTCTGGGGCGGGGATGGGACGATCTCTCTGGGGCGGGGATGGGACGATCTCTCTGGGGGGGGGATGGGACGATCTCTCTGGGGGGGGGATGGGACGATCTCTCTGGGGGATGGGACGATCTCTCTGGGGGGGGGATGGGACGATCTCTCTGGGGGGGGGGGGATGGGACGATCTCTCTGGGGGGGGGGGATGGGACGATCTCTCTGGGGGGGGGGATGGGACGATCTCTCTAGGGGGGGATGGGACGATCTCTCTGGGGGGGATGGGACGATCTCTCGGGGGGGGGGATGGGACGATCTTTCGGGGGGGGGGATGATCTCTCTGGGGGGGGGGGATGATCTCTCTGGGGGAGGGGGGATGGGACGATCTCTCTGGGGGGGGGGGATGGGACGATCTCTCTGGGGGGGGGGGATGGACGATCTCTCTGGGGGGGGGATGGGACGATCTCTCTGGGGGGGTGGGACGATCTCTCTGGGGGGGGGGATGGGACGATCTCTCTGGGGGGGGGGATGGGACGATCTCTCTGGGGGGGGGGATGGGACGATCTCTCTGGGGGGGGATGGGACGATCTCTCTGGGGGGGGGATGGGACGATCTCTCTGGGGGGGGTGGGATGATCTCTCTGGGGGGGGGGGATGGGACGATCTCTCTGGGGGGGGGGTGGGACGATCTCTCTGGGGGGGGGATGGGACGATCTCTCTGGGGGGGGGGGGATGGGACGATCTCTCTGGGGGGGGATGGGACGATCTCTCTGGGGGGGGGGATGGGACGATCTCTCTGGGGGGGGGATGGGACGATCTCTCTGGGGGGGGGGATGGGACGATCTCTCTGGGGGGGGGGATGGGACGATCTCTCTGGGGGGGGGGATGGGACGATCTCTCTGGGGGGGGGGATGGGACGATCTCTCTGGGGGGGGATGGGACGATCTGTCTGGGGGGGATGGGACGATCTCTCTGGGGGGGATGGGACGATCTCTCTGGGGGGGTGGGACGATCTCTCTGGGGGGGTGGGACGATCTCTCTGGGGGGGGATGGGACGATCTCTCTGGGGGGGGGGGATGGGACGATCTCTCTGGGGGGGGGGGATGGGACGATCTCTCTGGGGGGGGGATGGGACGATCTCTCTGGGGGGGGATGGGACGATCTCTCTGGGGGGGGGGATGGGACGATCTCTCTGGGGGGGGGATGGGACGATCTCTCTGGGGGGGGGTGGGACGATCTCTCTGGGGGGGGTGGGACGATCTCTCTGGGGGGGGGATGGGACGATCTCTCTGGGGGGGATGGGACGATCTCTCTGGGGGGGTGGGACGATCTCTCTGGGGGGGGTGGGACGATCTCTCTGGGGGGTGGGACGATCTCTCTGGGGGGGGATGGGACGATCTCTCTGGGGGGGTGGGACGATCTCTCTGGGGGGGGGATTGAGGGACGATCTCTCTGGGGGGGGGATGGGACGATCTCTCTGGGGGGATGGGACGATCTCTCTGGGGGGGGGATGGGACGATCTCTCTGGGGGGGGGGATGGGACGATCTCTCTGGGGGGGATGGGACGATCTCTCTGCGGGGGGGGATGGGACGATCTCTCTGGGGGGGGGGATGGGACGATCTCTCTGGGGGGGGGATGGGACGATCTCTCTGGGGGGGGGGATGGGACGATCTCTCTGGGGGGGATGGACGATCTCTCTGGGGGGGGGATGGGACGATCTCTCTGGGGGGGTGGGATGATCTCTCTGGGGGGGGGGGATGGGACGATCTCTCTGGGGGGGGATGGGACGATCTCTCTGGGGGGGGGGATGGGACGATCTCTCTGGGGGGGGATGGGACGATCTCTCTGGGGGGGGGGGATGGGACGATCTCTCTGGGGGGGGGATGGGACGATCTCTCTGGGGGGGGGGGGGGACGATCTCTCTGGGGGGGGGGATGGGACGATCTCTCTGGGGGGGGGGATGGGACGATCTCTCTGGGGGGGGGATGGGACGATCTCTCTGGGGGGGGATGGGACGATCTCTCTGGGGGGGGATGGGACGATCTCTCTGGGGGGGGGATGGGACGATCTCTCTGGGGGGGGGTGGGACGATCTCTCTGGGGGGGATGGGACGATCTCTCTGGGGGGGGTGGGACGATCTCTCTGGGGGGGTGGGACGATCTCTCTGGGGGGGGATGGGACGATCTCTCTGGGGGGGGGGATGGGACGATCTCTCTGGGGGGGGGATGGGACGATCTCTCTGGGGGGGGGGGGGGGATGGGACGATCTCTCTGGGGGGGATGGGACGATCGGATTGGATGTTTATGTCGTTGTTGGGGGGGAGGGGCGGAGCCCAGCACAGCCAATCCCGCCCTTCCATGTGATCTCCTGATTGGACGGTCTGTGCCATGGCACTGAAGAGCCAATCAGATTCCTGGTCTCTTGAGGTGAAGTCTGGGGGCGTGGCCTCTGATGGCAGGCCTGAGGTAAGATAATGATCGGGAGGGGGCGGGGCTCCGCACTCACAGTGACCAATACAAGGCCCCCCCCCTCCCCTCACTACTACAATGTCCCAGGACGGCCAGGTAC
The DNA here is from genome assembly GCF_042186555.1 of Aquarana catesbeiana. NCBI lineage: Eukaryota > Metazoa > Chordata > Amphibia > Anura > Ranidae > Aquarana > Aquarana catesbeiana. The sequence goes on along the minus strand of NC_133336.1, from coordinate 217,591,702 downwards.
ACAGCTCCTCCCACTCACACACCTTGCCCCGCCCCTTCCCATTCTCCGGGCTACAGCTCCGCCCTCCGGTGGGTCACTTACCGTTCTCCGCTTCTCTCCTCACATTCCGCGTCACCAGCACTCAGCGGAGCGGCCTCTTCCCGCCAGTGACGTCACATAGCCCGCCCACTGCGACGGAGGAAGTGAAGCAGGAAGTGGCTGGGGCGCCATCTTTATTCAGGGAGGAGAGACTGGCAAACCTCGGCTTCATCACGTGACCAGAATACCCCTCCAATGTACCCCAGAATACCCCCCACCTTCTCTAATACCCCCCAATGTACCCCAAAATACCCCCACCTTCTCTAATACCCTCCAATGTACCCCAGAATACCCCCCACCTTCTCTAATACCCCCCAATGTACCCCAAAATACCCCCACCTTCTCTAATACCCCCAATGTACCCCAAAATACCCCCCACCTTCTCTCCCACCTTCTCTAATACCCCCAATGTACCCTAAAATACCCCCCACCTTCTCTAATACCCCCCAATGTACCCCAAAATACCCCCCACCTTCTCTAATACCCCCAATGTACCCTAAAATACCCCCACCTTCTCTAATACCCCCCCAATGTACCCCAAAATACCCCCCACCTTCTCTAATACCCCCCAATGTACCCCAAAATACCCCCCACCTTCTCTAATACCCCCCAATGTACCCCAAAATACCCCCCACCTTCTCTAATACCCCCAATGTACCCTAAAATACCCCCACCTTCTCTAATACCCCTCAATGTACCCCAGAATACCCCCCACCTTCTCTAATACCCCCAATGTACCCTAAAATACCCCCCACCTTCTCTAATACCCCCCAATGTACCCCAAAATACCCCCCACCTTCTCTAATACCCCCCAATGTACCCCCAAAATACCCCCCACCTTCTCTAATACCCCCAAAATACCCCCCACCTTCTCTAATACCCCCCAATGTACCCCAAAATACCCCCCACCTTCTCTAATACCCCCAATGTACCCCAAAAATACCCCCCACCTTCTCTAATACCCCCCAATGTACCCCAAAACACCCCCCACCTTCTCTAATACCCCCCAATGTACCCTAAAATACCCCCACCTTCTCTGAATACCCCCAATGTACCCCAAAATACCCCCACCTTCTCTAATACCCCCAATGTACCCCAAAATACCCCCCCACCTTCCCTAATACCCCTCAATGTACCCCAAAATACCCCCCACCTTCTCTAATACCCCCAATGTACCCAAAATACCCCCCACCTTCTCTAATACCCCCAATGTACCCCAAAATACCCCCACCTTCTCTAATACCCCTCAATGTACCCCAAAATACCCCCCACCTTCTCTAATACCCCTCAATGTACCCCAAAATACCCCCACCTTCTCTAATACCCCCAATGTACCCCAAAATACCCCCCCACCTTCTCTAATACCCCCAATGTACCCCAAAATACCCCCCCACCTTCCCTAATACCCCTCAATATACCCCCCACCTTCTCTAATACCCCCAATGTACCCCAAAATACCCCCCCACCTTCCCTAATACCCCTCAATGTACCCCAAAATACCCCCCACCTTCTCTAATACCCCCAATGTACCCCAAAATACCCCCCACCTTCTCTAATACCCCCAATGTACCCCAAAATACCCCCCCCACCTTCCCTAATACTCCTCAATGTACCCCAAAATACCCCCCACCTTCTCTAATACCCCCAGTGCACCCCCAAATACCCCCCACCCTCAGAAATACCCGCCAAATGTACCCCTAAATACCCCCACCTTCACAAATCCCCCCCAATGTACCCCAAAATACATAATACACACACCTCCCAACTTTTTGAGATGGGAACGAGGGACAACAGTCAGCAAAATAATGCAGCATAGGACACGCCCCCTTATAGGAGAATTGTACAAATAAAATAAAAGAAGATTAGTTACACCCACAAGTGTTTTTTTTACCTCCATTATCCCTTTATATCACTTTATATCCTTTTATATTCCTTTATATCCCTTTAAATTCCTTTATATTCCTTTATATCCCTTTATTTCCCTTTATATCCCTTTATATTCCTTTATATTCCTTTATATCACTTTATATCCCTTTATTTCCCTTTATATCCCTTTATATTCCTTTATATCCCTTTATATCACTTTATATCCCTTTATTTCCCTTTATTTCCCTTTATATCCCTTTATATTCCTTTATATCACTTTATATCACTTTATATCACTTTCTATTCCTTTATATCCCTTTATATCCATTTATATTCCTTTATATCCCTTCATATTCCTTCATATTCCTTTATATCCCTTTATTTTCCTTTATATCCCTTTCTATGCCTTTATATCCCTTTATATTCCTTTATATCCCTTTATATTCCTTTATATTCCTTTATATCCCTTTATATCCCTTTATATTCCTTTTTATTCCTTTATATCCCTTTATATTCCTTTATATCCCTTTATATTCCTTTATATCCCTTTATATCCCTTTATATTCCTTCATATCCCTTTATATTCCTTTATATTCCTTCATATCCCTTCATATTCCTTCATATTCCTTCATATTCCTTTATATCCCTATATATTCCTTTATATCCCTTTATATCCCTTTATATTCCTTTTTATTCCTTTATATCCCTTTATATTCCTTTATATCCCTTTATATCCCTTTATATTCCTTTATATTCCTTCATATCCCTTTATATTCCTTTATATCCCTTTATATTCCTTTGTATCCCTTTATATCACTTTCTATTCCTTTATATCCCTTTATATCCCTTTATATCCCTTTATTTTCCTTTATATTCCTTTATATCACTTTCTATTCCTTCATATCCCTTTATGTCCCTTTATATTCCTTTATATCCCTTTATATCCCTTTATTTTCCTTTATATCCCTTTATATCACTTTATATCACTTTATATTCCTTTATATTACTTTATATCACTTTATATCACTTTATATCACTTTATATCCCTTTATATTCCTTTATATCACTTTATATCCTTTTCTATTCCTTTATATTCCTTTATATCCCTTTATTTCCCTTTATATCACTTTATATTCCTTTATATTCCTTTATGTCACTTTATATCCCTTTCTATTCCTTTATATCCCTTTATATTCCTTTATATCCCTTTATATCCCTTTATATTCCTTTATATCCCTTTATATCCCTTTATATCACTTTATATCACTTTATATCCCTTTATATTCCTTTATATCCCTTTATATTCATTTATATTCCTTTATATCCCTTCATATTCCTTTATATCCCTTTCTATTCCTTTCTATTCCTTTATATTCCTTTATATCCCTTTATATTCCTTTATATCCCTTTATATTCATTTAAATCCCTTTTTATTCATTTATATCCCTTTATATTCCTTTCTATCGGCTTCTGGAATTCACAAATGCAGCAATTTAGGAATCAGATGAAAGGTTTATCACTAGGAAACACTTTCTGAAAGATAAAAAAAGTGCATTTTATATATAAGTATATAGATGGGACCAATAAGGAGGAAGGAGGGACAGAGGGACATTGCTCACAATTAGGGACAGTTGGGAGCTCTGAATACCTCCTCGGATTATATTCCTATCTCCCTGTAATCTACGGGTTGTATTATAGAGGACAGAATTCTGATTGGCTGGGGAGGAGCACAGACAGTTCCGATTTATATTTCTCTGCAGTCACACGTTAGCCCCACCCCTCCGCTCTGCACTATATGAGTGACGTAATGACCCTCCCGAGAGGAAGATGGCGGCAGAGGTATTTCCTGTGTGTCGCCTGCTGATGACGACATCACTGCGCGCTGACATTTCCTGTGTGTTTGACAGTGTGTGAGCGTGAGAGAAGGTGAGAAACACCGGAAACCGTCCAGAGAGCCCCGAATACCGACCGGAAACCGGATATGAGTACTCTTTTATATATCAGAGGAGGGGGGGGACCGGGGACAGTGGACCGGGGGTCGGAGGGGAGGGGGGGGGAGGACAGTGGACCGGAGGGGAGGGGGGGGGGAGACAGTGGACCGGGGGTCGGAGGGGAGGGGGGGGAGACAGTGGACCGGGGGTCGGAGGGGAGGGGGGGGGAGACAGTGGACCGGGGGTCGGAGGGGAGGGGGGGGGGGAGACAGTGGACCGGGGGTCGGAGGGGGGGGAGACAGTGGACCGGGGGTCGGAGGGGAGGGGGGGGGGAGACAGTGGACCGGGGGTCGGAGGGGAGGGGGGGGGGAGACAGTGGACCGGGGGTCGGAGGGGAGGGGGGGGGGGAGACAGTGGACCGGGGGTCGGAGGGGAGGGGGGGGAGACAGTGGACCGGGGGTCGGAGACAGTGGACAGTGGACGGGGGGGTCGGAGGGGAGGGGGGGGGGGAGACAGTGGGGAGGGGGTCGGAGACAGTGGACAGTGGACGGGGGGGTCGGAGGGGAGGGGGGAGGGAGACAGTGGACCGGGGGGTCGGAGGGGGGGGGGAGGGAGACAGTGGGGAGGGGGGGGGAGACAGTGGACCGGGGGTCGGAGACAGTGGACAGTGGACCGGGGGTCGGAGGGGGGGGGGAGGGAGACAGTGGGGAGGGGGGTCGGAGACAGTGGACAGTGGACGGGGGGGTCGGAGGGGAGGGGGGGAGGGAGACAGTGGACCGGGGGTCGGAGGGGGGGGGGAGGGAGACAGTGGGGAGGGGGGGGGAGACAGTGGACCGGGGGTCGGAGACAGTGGACAGTGGACCGGGGGTCGGAGGGGAGGGGGGGGGGGGAGACAGTGGGACCGGGGGTCGGAGGGGAGGGGGGGGAGACAGTGGACCGGGGGTCGGAGGGGAGGGGGGGGAGACAGTGGACCGGGGGTCGGAGACAGTGGACAGTGGACCGGGGGTCGGAGGGGGGGGGGGGAGGGAGACAGTGGGGAGGGGGGGGGAGACAGTGGACCGGGGGTCGGAGGGGAGGGGGGGGGAGACAGTGGACCGGGGGTCGGAGGGGAGGGGGGGGAGACAGTGGACCGGGGGTCGGAGGGGAGGGGGGGGGAGACAGTGGACCGGGGGTCGGAGGGGAGGGGGGGGGAGACAGTGGACCGGGGGTCGGAGGGGAGGGGGGGGGAGACAGTGGACCGGGGGTCGGAGGGGAGGGGGGGGGGAGACAGTGGACCGGGGGTCGGAGGGGAGGGGGGGGGAGGGAGACAGTGGACCGGGGGGGGAAGGGAGACAGTGGACCGGGGGTCGGAGGGGGGGGGGGGAGGGAGACAGTGGACCGGGGGTCGGAGGGGAGGGGGGGGGGAGGGAGACAGTGGACCGGGGTCGGAGGGGAGGGGGGGGAGGGAGACAGTGGACCGGGGGTCGGAGGGGAGGGGGGGGGAGACAGTGGACCGGGGGTCGGAGGGGAGGGGGGGGGAGACAGTGGACGCGGGGGGGGAAGGGAGACAGTGGACCGGGGGTCGGAGGGGGGGGGGGAGGGAGACAGTGGACCGGGGGTCGGAGGGGGGGGGAGGGAGACAGTGGACCGGGGGTCGGAGGGGAGGGGGGGGAGGGAGACAGTGGGACCGGGGGTCGGAGGGGAGGGGGGGGGGAGACAGTGGACCGGGGGTCGGAGGGGAGGGGGGGGGGAGGGAGACAGTGGACCGGGGGGGGAAGGGAGACAGTGGACCGGGGGTCGGAGGGGGGGGGGGGAGGGAGACAGTGGACCGGGGGTCGGAGGGGAGGGGGGGGGAGGGAGACAGTGGACCGGGGGTCGGAGGGGAGGGGGGGGGGAGGGAGACAGTGGACCGGGGGTCGGAGGGGAGGGGGGGGGGAGACAGTGGGTCGGAGGGGAGGGGGGGGGGAGACAGTGGACCGGGGGTCGGAGGGGAGGGGGGGGGAGACAGTGGGACCGGGGGGGGGGAAGGGAGACAGTGGACCGGGGGTCGGAGGGGGGGGGGGGAGGGAGACAGTGGACCGGGGGTCGGAGGGGAGGGGGGGGGGGGAGACAGTGGACCGGGGGTCGGAGGGGAGGGGGGGGAGGGAGACAGTGGACCGGGGGTCGGAGGGGAGGGGGGGGGGGAGACAGTGGACCGGGGGTCGGAGGGGAGGGGGGGGGGAGGGAGACAGTGGACCGGGGGGGGAAGGGAGACAGTGGACCGGGGGTCGGAGGGGAGGGGGGGGAGGGAGACAGTGGACCGGGGGGGGGAAGGGAGACAGTGGACCGGGGGTCGGAGGGGGGGGGGGAGGGAGACAGTGGACCGGGGTCGGAGGGGAGGGGGGGGAGGGAGACAGTGGACCGGGGGTCGGAGGGGAGGGGGGGGAGGGAGACAGTGGACCGGGGGTCAGAGGGGAGGGGGGGGGAGACAGTGGGTCGGAGGGGAGGGGGGGGGGAGACAGTGGACCGGGGGTCGGAGGGGAGGGGGGGGGAGACAGTGGACCGGGGGGGAAGGGAGACAGTGGACCGGGGGTCGGAGGGGGGGGGGGGAGGGAGACAGTGGACCGGGGGTCGGAGGGGAGGGGGGGGGAGGGAGACAGTGGACCGGGGGTCGGAGGGGAGGGGGGGGAGGGAGACAGTGGACCGGGGGTCGGAGGGGAAGGGGGGGGAGACAGTGGACCGGGGGTCGGAGGGGGGGGGGGAGACAGTGGACCGGGGGTCGGAGGGGAGGGGGGGGGGAGGGAGACAGTGGACCGGGGGTCGGAGGGGAGGGGGGGGAGAGAGACAGTGGACCGGGGGTCGGAGGGGAGGGGGGGGAGGGAGACAGTGGACCGGGGGTCGGAGGGGAGGGGGGGGAGGGAGACAGTGGACCGGGGGTCGGAGGGGAGGGGGGGGAGACAGTGGACCGGGGGTCGGAGGGGAGGGGGGGGGGGAGACAGTGGACCGGGGGAGGACGCGGGTCGGAGGGGAGGGGGGGGAGGGAGACAGTGGACCGGGGGGTCGGAGGGGAGGGGGGGGGAGAGAGACAGTGGACCGGGGGTCGGAGGGGAGGGGGGGGGAGAGAGACAGTGGACCGGGGGTCGGAGGGGAGGGGGGGGGAGAGAGACAGTGGACCGGGGGTCGGAGGGGAGGGGGGGAGAGAGACAGTGGACCGGGGGTCGGAGGGGAGGGGAGGGGGGGGAGGGAGACAGTGGACCGGGGGTCGGAGGGGAGGGGGGGGGGAGACAGTGGACCGGGGGTCGGAGGGGAGGGGGGGAGAGAGACAGTGGACCGGGGGTCGGAGGGGAGGGGGGGGAGAGAGACAGTGGACCGGGGGTCGGAGGGGAGGGGGGGGAGGGAGACAGTGGACCGGGGGTCGGAGGGGAGGGGAGGGGGAGACAGTGGACCGGGGGTCGGAGGGGAGGGGGGGGGAGACAGTGGACCGGGGGTCGGAGGGAGGGGGGGAGGAGACAGTGGACCGGGGGTCGGGAGGGGGGGGGCGGGAGACAGTGGACCGGGGGTCGGAGGGGAGGGGGGGGGGAGACAGTGGACCGGGGGTCGGAGGGGAGGGGGGGGGGAGACAGTGGACCGGGGGTCGGAGGGGAGGGGGGGGGAGACAGTGGACCGGGGGTCGGAGGGGAGGGGGGGGGGGGAGACAGTGGACCGGGGGTCGGAGGGGAGGGGGGGGGGAGACAGTGGACCGGGGGTCGGAGGGGAGGGGGGGGGAGACAGTGGACCGGGGGTCGGAGGGGAGGGGGGGGGAGACAGTGGACCGGGGGTCGGAGGGGGGGGGGAGGGAGACAGTGGACCGGGGGTCGGAGGGGGGGGGGCGGGAGACAGTGGACCGGGGGTCGGAGGGGGGGGGGGCGGGAGACAGCGTGGACCGGGGGGGAGGACGTGACGGGGGCGGGGGGGCGGGAGACAGTGGACCGGGGGTCGGAGGGGGGGGGGGGCGGGAGACAGTGGACCGGGGGTCGGAGGGGGGGGGCGGGAGACAGTGGACCGGGGGTCGGAGGGGGGGGGGGGGAGACAGTGGACCGGGGGTCGGAGGGGAGGGGGGGGAGACAGTGGACGGGGGTTTGGAGGGGAGGGGGGGGGAGACAGTGGACCGGGGGTCGGAGGGGAGGGGGGGGGAGACAGTGGACCGGGGGTCGGAGGGGAGGGGGGGGGGGGAGACAGTGGACCGGGGGTCGGAGGGGGGGGGGGAGGGAGACAGTGGACCGGGGGTCGGAGGGGGGGGGGAGGGAGACAGTGGACCGGGTGTCGGAGGGGGGGGGAGGGAGACAGTGGACCGGGGGTCGGAGGGGAGGGGGTGGAGGGAGACAGTGGACCGGGGGTCGGAGGGGGGGGGGCGGGAGACAGTGGACCGGGGGTCGGAGGGGAGGGGGGGGGAGACAGTGGACCGGGGGTCGGAGGGGAGGGGGGGGAGACAGTGGACCGGGGGTCGGAGGGGAGGGGGGGGAGACAGTGGACGGGGGTTTGGAGGGGAGGGGGGGGAGACAGTGGACCGGGGGTCGGAGGGGAGGGGGGGGGAGACAGTGGACCGGGGGTCGGAGGGGAGGGGGGGGGGGAGACAGTGGACCGGGGCGGGGGAGGGGGAGACAGTGGACCGGGGGTCGGAGGGGGGGGGGGAGGGAGACAGTGGACCGGGGGTCGGAGGGGAGGGGGGGGAGACAGTGGACCGGGGGTCGGAGGGGAGGGGGGGAGACAGTGGACCGGGGGTCGGAGGGGAGGGGGGGGAGGGAGACAGTGGACGGGGGTCGGAGGGGAGGGGGGGGAGGGAGACAGTGGACCGGGGGTCGGAGGGGAGGGGGGGGAGACAGTGGACCGGGGGTCGGAGGGGAGGGGGGGGGAGACAGTGGACCGGGGGTCGGAGGGGAGGGGGGGGGGGGAGACAGTGGACCGGGGGTCGGAGGGGAGGGGGGGGGGAGACAGTGGACCGGGGGTCGGAGGGGAGGGGGGGGGAGACAGTGGACCGGGGGGGGGAAGGGAGACAGTGGACCGGGGGTCGGAGGGGGGGGGAGGGAGACAGTGGACCGGGGGTCGGAGGGGAGGGGGGGGAGGGAGACAGTGGACCGGGGGTCGGAGGGGAGGGGGGGGGAGAGAGACAGTGGACCGGGGGTCGGAGGGGAGGGGGGGGGGAGACAGTGGACCGGGGGTCGGAGGGGAGGGGGGGGAGACAGTGGACCGGGGGTCGGAGGGGAGGGGGGGGGAGACAGTGGACCGGGGGTCGGAGGGGAGGGGGGGGGGGAGGGAGACAGTGGACCGGGGGTCGGAGGGGAGGGGGGGGGAGGGAGACAGTGGACCGGGGGTCGGAGGGGAGGGGGGGGGAGGGAGACAGTGGACCGGGGGTCGGAGGGGAGGGGGGGGGAGGGAGACAGTGGACCGGGGGTCGGAGGGGAGGGGGGGGGGGAGGGAGACAGTGGACCGGGGGTCGGAGGGGAGGGGGGGGGGAGGGAGACAGTGGACCGGGGGTCGGAGGGGAGGGGGGGGGGAGGGAGACAGTGGACCGGGGGTCGGAGGGGAGGGGGGGGGGAGGGAGACAGTGGACCGGGGGTCGGAGGGGAGGGGGGGGGGAGGGAGACAGTGGACCGGGGGTCGGAGGGGAGGGGGGGGGAGAGGGAGACAGTGGACCGGGGGTCGGAGGGGAGGGGGGGGGGGAGGGAGACAGTGGACCGGGGGTCGGAGGGGAGGGGGGGGGGGAGGGAGACAGTGGACCGGGGGTCGGAGGGGAGGGGTGGAGGGAGACAGTGGACCGGGGGTCGGAGGGGAGGGGGGGGAGGGAGACAGTGGACCGGGGGTCGGAGGGGAGGGGGGGGGGAGGGAGACAGTGGACCGGGGGTCGGAGGGGAGACAGTGGACCGGGGGTCGGAGGGGAGGGGGGGGAGACAGTGGACCGGGGGTCGGAGGGGAGGGCGGGGGAGGGAGACAGTGGACCGGGGGTCGGAGGGAGACAGTGGACCGGGGGGGGAAGGGAGACAGTGGACCGGGGGTCGGAGGGAGGGGGGGAGGGAGACAGTGGACCGGGGGTCGGAGGGGAGGGGGGGAGACAGTGGACCGGGGGTCGGAGGGGAGGGGGGGGAGACAGTGGACCGGGGGTCGGAGGGGAGGGGGGGGGAGGGAGACAGTGGACCGGGGGTCGGAGGGGAGGGGGGGGAGGGAGACAGTGGACCGGGGGTCAGAGGGGAGGGGGGGGAGACAGTGGGGTCGGAGGGGAGGGGGGGGGAGACAGTGGACCGGGGGTCGGAGGGGAGGGGGGGGGAGACAGTGGACCGGGGGGGAAGGGAGACAGTGGACCGGGGGTCGGAGGGGGGGGGGGAGGGAGACAGTGGACCGGGGGTCGGAGGGGAGGGGGGGGAGGGAGACAGTGGACCGGGGGTCGGAGGGAGGGGGGGGAGGGAGACAGTGGACCGGGGGTCGGAGGGGAAGGGGGGGGAGACAGTGGACCGGGGGTCGGAGGGGGGGGGGGGAGACAGTGGACCGGGGGTCGGAGGGGAGGGGGGGGGAGGGAGACAGTGGACCGGGGGTCGGAGGGGAGGGGGGGGAGAGAGACAGTGGACCGGGGGTCGGAGGGGAGGGGGGGGAGGAGACAGTGGACCGGGGGTCGGAGGGGAGGGGGGGGAGGAGACAGTGGACCGGGGGTCGGAGGGGAGGGGGGGGGAGACAGTGGACCGGGGGTCGGAGGGGAGGGGGGGGGGGAGACAGTGGACCGGGGGTCGGAGGGGGAGGGGGTGGGGAGGAGACAGTGGACCGGGGGTCGGAGGGGAGGGGGGGGAGAGAGACAGTGGACCGGGGGTCGGAGGGGAGGGGGGGGAGAGAGACAGTGGACCGGGGGTCGGAGGGGAGGGGGGGGAGGGAGACAGTGGACCGGGGGTCGGAGGGGAGGGGGGGGGAGAGGAGACAGTGGACCGGGGGGTCGGAGGGGAGGGGAGGGGGGGGAGGGAGACAGTGGACCGGGGGTCGGAGGGGAGGGGGGGAGAGAGACAGTGGACCGGGGGTCGGAGGGGAGGGGGGGAGAGAGACAGTGGACCGGGGGTCGGAGGGGAGGGGGGGAGAGAGACAGTGGACCGGGGGTCGGAGGGAGAGGGGGGGGGAGGGAGACAGTGGACCGGGGGTCGGAGGGGAGGGGAGGGGGAGACAGTGGACCGGGGGTCG